>NW_022589705.1:4039915-4170508 GCF_004348235.1 Phoca vitulina
TTTCTTTCTTTCTTTCTTTCTTTCTTTCTTTCTTTCTTTCTTTCTTTCTTTCTATTTTTTTTTTGAGAGAGAAAGAGTGTTCGAGTGCATGAGCAGGGGTGGGGGGTGAGGGGAGGGGCAGAGGGAGAAGGAGAGAGAGAATCTTAAGCAGCCTCCACACCCAACGCAGAGACTGACGCAGGGCTCTCAATCCCATGACCCTAAGATCACCACCCGAGCCAAAATCAAGAGTTGGATGCTTAACTGACTGAGCCACCCAGGCGGCCCTCCAGACTACATTTCTAATTACCCACTGGATATGTGTAATTGAAAGCATCCATATTTGCATATTTGAAATTAAACTAATTTCTAATTAGAACAGTGCCCTCTGAATTTCCTATCTTGGGTAATGCTGCTACCACTCACCTCCAAACAAAACCAGAACACCCCATTTTCTTGAACCCTTCCCTTCCTTCACCATTCAGTAACCAGGCAAGTCATTCAGATTCGACATTTTTAGTATCTCCTGTCTCTAACTCGTCTCTTCCCATCCTAATTCCCACAGTCTGGTTCAGTACTTCAGCCTGACTGTTGTAATAGTTTAATGGGTGTTTCTCCAATTAGCCTAATTGGTCTCTTTCTTTCTCCTCTGATTCATCCTTGATGCTGCCTTTCTATGATTAACTTCCTATAAAGGCTTGCACGGTCCATCCCTGATCCATCTGGCCAGCCTCGCCTCCCAACACAGCCCATTCTTCTCTCTCCCTCAACCCCCACATCCAACCAGTCAGAAGTTCCTCCTGTCATTTTTTGAAAGGTACCTCATAACCACCCCTGCTATTCTGCCAAGAGAGCACCAAGCCTCCTCATTCTCTGCCTGCCCTGCTGAAATCTTCGGGGACTGCAACTGAGCACAATGCCCCCAGTCTACATTTGTGGGTGCCTTCTGGCATAGCAGTATATTTGTCTACTTTAGAAACCTTTTCAAAGAAAAGGTTTTTTTCCTTCTCTATTACATTTTGTTAACATTCATAACGACAGAATAAATACAATAAATAAAATAAGGAATATACTAAATGTTCTAAGTATACTGAAATACATGTGTATATATTTGGTTTTCTGTATAATATTTAATTTTTTGAGCCAATAACTTGACTCATTCATTTTTGGTGCAGGAGTATTTTTAGGAGCGGCTCTTGCATATTAAGGCTCCCGTAGCTTTGTTTACCAAAGAATGTCTTTATTAAATCCTCACATTTTAAATGGGATTCTTTAGCTCTAGTAAGAAGTTCTTTTGAATTCCTTGAAAATAATACTGCATTGACTTCCTGATTTCAGTGTCACAATTGAGAAAGCTGATGTCAAACTAACTCATGAACTTTCTACATGCTTATAAAATTGGCTCTGTGAATTTGAAGTTATTGCATTTACACTATAAATCCTAGATGATGATTTTTTTTGTGTTCATCCTTTTCACACTGGACTAGGCTTTCAGTCAAAAAAAGTATTTGTTTATTTTAATCTAAAATCTTTTACCCTCATAAATTTAGGTCATTATTTCTTCATACCTCATATCAATTATCTATTGCTACAAACATAATAAATTACCCCCAATATAATGGCACAAAAGAGCAGCAATGATTTCTTGTTGAGTGTGTGAGTTGGCTGGGTGTTCTTCTGTTGGGCATGCTCAGGTGGCTGCTTTCAGCTGTCCAAAGTTCAAAAATAACAGAAGTAAAGCCAATGAGTCACCGAAGCAATAATTAGTGTTAAGTTTACAGTGCACAGACCAAAAAAAACCAGTTTACAAACCAGAAGCACTGAAGCCAAAACGTGGAATGAGGCTCAGGGTGATAAAGCAGCTTTTACTGAAAAAGTGACGACCATCCTTCACAGTGATTGGTTATAATATAAGAATTTTCTGAAATGATGGAGAATTGGTCAATGATTACCTCCTATTGACCTTGGGAAACAGAGTAAGATTTGCTTCTGATTTTCAGGGGCAGAAGCCAGAAATGACCCAGGTCAAGTTAGCCTTGCAAAATAGCTAAGTTAAGCTTTGCTTGTATGACTAAGCGGGTTTCATCTGCTCAGGCAATTTTCAAGGCTGGTCTCCGTTTGTTTTTGATGTTAACCCAGCGGAACAGGAGCTGGGCTCCTCTGGACAGCTGGGATGACTGGGCCTCACGCCGGGACAGACATCTTTCACCCTCAAGGGGGTTCTACACGAGGCTGCCTCACATGGTCAGGGCAGTGTGCACAGTGCTCCCTCAGTCTCTGCCCACTTCAAATTTACTGATGTCCTGTTAGTCAACGTAAGTCACGTGATCACATTTGTCCCCCACCCCCACACCCCCCACCCCAAGGCCCGTGTACTCACATCTCTGCTGGCTTCTTGTTTATTGAGATCCCACTGGTCAAAGTGAGGCATGCGATCAAGCTCAGTGTGAGAGGGTATAGACTGTTGCGGGAGCTGTGGTCCGAGGGGGCCACGGTGTTACAACCCGCCACATCTCCCTCTGAGCAGTTTTTTTCCTTTCCTTCTGGAACTCCTATTATATGGATGTTAAAATTTCTATGTCAAGCTTCCTTTACTCCTACCTTTTCTAATATATTTTTCTTCCCTTTTTTTTTCTTCCCAATGCCTTGGGAGATAGTTCCTTACCCTCATCTTTTGCTCACTAATTCAAATTTGTCTCTATCTACTCTGTTATTTATCTCTTGGATTGAGTTCCTTAGTTAAACAGTTATGTTTTTCCTACCTGGCATTTTTACTTGAGCTTTAAACAAAAATTATCATATTCACTTCATGTTAGCAATATCCTCTTTGAGAGTATATATCGTACTTACTTCAATCGCTTTTCTCTGTCTACCCCATGTAGCATGGGTAACTCAGTGGATCCCCTTTCTTTTATTAGTGGTCATGCTTCTCTGCTATCTGGCATTTTTCTCCATGATTTTTTTATCTTTTTTTTTATTCCATATAGATGTCAGCTACTTGGCTGTTTGTGTGCCTTTATGTGTGGGAAGAAGCCTAAAGTCAGCCTCTCGTTTGTGTCATTCCTGCTGAATTAGCAGAGGATGGAAAGAGCTCCCCAGGGAGGAGAATCAATGGATCAGAGTCTGGGTTTGGCCATCCTTGACTGCTGCCTCCTCATAAAATGACCTTGACCCCTGTCCCCACTGTTTTCTCTTAGGAGTTTTACTCCCTTGGCAGGAAGGCAGGAAGAAGAAACTCCCCAGTCTAACCTTTGTTTCTGTGGCCATCTCTTCACTCCTCCTCACATCAGGCTTCCAGACTCACATAATGGTAATAGACCAACCCTCTCTTGGCCAGGGGGATTCTCTTTTCCGGTCTTGCAATAATGTCGGGGCAGGTAATGATCCATCCCGGGCACTTCTCTTTTTAAATCTTTTAGAAATCTTTCTCCCTTTTGGCTCTCCCTGTGAAGAGGAGCTGGCCACATGCCAACTATAAAGCACCGTGTGGGACCTGTGTAGACCCTTCACAGTCTCAGCTGGGCCTGTTGAGCTTCAACACCTTTGTGAAACCCCCTCCTTTCCAGGGTGAGTCGTTATTAGTAATCTCTAGGTTCTCTGGCTCTTAGAACTGTCTTCCTTCTGCTGCCTTCTGGTCTGGTGGCCTCCTTCTTGTTTGTTTGCTATCTTAGTTATTGTCTTTATTTCTGTTGGGGGCAATCAGAGAGATTAAAATGCACGAATCATAGCCACCATCTTGCCTCTATTCCTCCATCGAGCTCCACCTTTTAATCTCATCGACAGGGCAATTTTCTGATGCACTAAACTAATTAGACTCTTTGTCAGCTCAAATACATTCAAGAGCTTTCTTTCCGTGATTGGACAACACCCCAAATCCCTGAGGCCCTCCACTGTCCCGAGTCCCTTTCTTATGCAACTTTGTCGCCTCACACATAGCCCTCTCTTACTTGGAGAACAGACGAGGCTCCTTCCTGCCTCTGCCCCTGCCCCTGCTCAGAATGTTTCCCTAACCCGGAATCTCTCAGCCTTCCCCTCCAGCTATTTGAATCTCCACCATTCTCCAGGAATAAGTTCAAGTCTTATCTTCCCCAAGATTTCCCCTCCTGGGCCTCTCCTTCAACATCTCATCACTGTAAACAGTTACATCTATTGAGTACTTGTATTTAAGTGCCAGGCACTAGGCCTGCAAAACGCTCTCCATACATCCATCATCTTAGTTAACCCTGTGACAACCCTGTGAGATGCTACAATTACTACCCCATTCTAAGAAAACTGGAACTTGAGAGAGGCTGAATATAACATGCACAAGGTCCCATGGTCAGTGGCAGAATTGGGATTTGAAGGTGCTTTGTGTCCTCAGAGATTATACTCTTAATCATTTTGCTACACAGGTGTCAGAGACAGCTACGACTAACTTTATGGTGAACATCCTTCTAGACATTTCTTTTTCTGTCTTTCTCTTTCTAGATACACAGACATATGTGCCCTGCTCTCTCTCTCCCTCCCTCTCTCTCTCTCATACACACACACACACACACACACACACATAATACTTGTAGTTAGAAAAAGGTTTTGCATAAATTTTATATAAAATTTGCATAAATCACTCCCTGGATTCTTAAAGTTATTAGCGATAGAACCAGGAGCAGTCCTGTCTAGTTTTGCCTTCCAACTAGATTTTAAATTCCTTGGTAGCTTTTTGCTTCTCAGTATCTCCCTTCACTATAATTAATCAGTACTGAGCAGGTGCTTTATAAATGCTTGTTGATTGACTAAACCAAGAAAGGGTATAACAGAAAAAGGCTCATTTGCAGATAGAGTTACCAATATATTGTCACGAGGGCCTAAGAGACCGAGAGAAATGCCTACGATCTCCTTCTGGTCGCGCACTTCTGGGTGACTTTAGGCAAGACCCTTAGTCAGGGAGGTAAAGCAGTGAGGCTCCTGTCTCTGCAGCCATGAAGGAAAGCCAGGCATACCCATCATGGTCATCAGACCCCCTTCCACGGAGCGAGGTTCAGAGGAAAAGCAAGGTAACATCTATCAACCGCTCAGAGCTTCCCTCAGAAGCTGGACCACACATGGACTGAGGATAATTGCTGGGGGGAGGCGGGGGGCAGGAACTGGAGAGCTGGTCCTTGTGCTCACCCAGCAGGATGTGAAAAATTCAGCTGGGTTCTTTTTATAGTTTCAATCATCCCTGGTAATGAAGATTCTGCAATTAGAACTCAGCTGGCTGTTGTGTTGGGGATGTGTGAGGCCGAAGAGAATCCTGGGTCTGCGGGAGGGCAGGCCTGCTCGTCAGGAAGGCTTGACGGCACCGCTGGGGACAAGAGATGTGATGTAAGGACAGGAGCTATTTTTACAGACCATTTTCTAGCCATAATCACTCCTTAAATAAGTTCCACTTGGGCATTACATTTTATTTAGACTACATTCAGCTCCACTACATTCAGCTCTCAATTATCGGTACAAATGGAGGGGAGTATTAACACAGATAATAGAAAACAGCGACGCTGCATTTATTTAAGCCACCGCTAATTTGGAATTTATGATCATTTCACCTGGGCTCGATTAGCGTTGACTTGTGTGTATTCTATGAAGAGAGGATTTGTTGAAAAATATTCAAGGTGGCTTAGCCTATTTAAGAGGACATACTGTTTTCAAATACTTAAGAATAATAAGTCAATTTGGATGAAGCGCTTACTCTGTGCCAGGCACTGTGCTAAACCCTTTACATAGATTATTATCCATAATCCTCTTAGACACCTTCTTAGGTAGGTACTATTATCAGCCCCACTATGGAGGTAAGGAGACGGGCCTCTTGCCTGAGGCCATAAAGCCAGGAAGGGGCAGATCCTGGCTCCAAACCCAGCCAAACTCTACTCAGCTCCTCCTGCTCTCAAGTGTGAAACGGTAAGATGGTTAGAAGCCAGGCTTCTCTAATCGCAAAACAACTCGGGTCACCTCTGCGTGGCATTGCCGTTCACAACTGGAACTACCATCCCGGCTTTTTCAATCTCTTTGCAGTCCAGGGTGAGGGGGAAGCATTGGTTTCTTGCTAAATTATGAAATGCCTTGCTCATTCCTTGCTTGTGTACACAGCTCCCACTTAGTTCCCTCTTGAATTTGAAACGCTCATTCAAACTCCTACACTATGACAACCATCCCATCTCCCTAAATTGTATCACAAAAACAGAAAATACATCTGCTCCAATTGACATTTCTATGCCGACGAACGTATCTGGTGAGCCCCAAGCTGCAGCTTGCTGTTCTAGCCCCGAGTCTGTGCCTGGCTGGTGCTGATTCCATCCCTACCTTCCCCAGCATGAACTCTAGGGTCATTGTAGGATGTACACCTGCCACGTGTGGGGGAGTGGAGGCCCCATGGAAATAAGGAAAAGAAAAGGACGGAAAACTTAATCCTTCCCAATGCTCCAATAAGCATAGGAAACACTGTTCTATTTTTTTTTAAAGATTTATTTATTTATTTATTTATTTATTTGAGAGAGAGAATGAGAGAGCGAGAGAGCACATGAGAGGGGGGAAGGTCAGAGGGAGAAGCAGATTCCCTGCTGAGCAGGGAGCCCGATGCGGGACTCGATTCTGGGACTCCAGGATCATGACCTGAGCCGAAGGCAGTCGCTCAACCAGCTGAGCCACCCAGGCACCCAACACTGTTCTTATTTTATATTTTTTAGAGGAGGGGTCATATGCATTGGCCCTTTCGTGGAAATGGGAACTTAATTCTTTTTTTTATTTCTTAGTTTTTATTTTTTTTTAAGATTTTATTTATTCATTTATTTGACAGAGAGAACGAGAGACCACAAGCAGGGGGAATAGTAGAGGGAGAGGGAGAGGCAGGGTCCCCGCCAAGCGGGGAGCCTGATGCAGGGCTCAATCCCAGGACCCTGGGATCATGACCTGAGCTGAAGGCAGATACTTAACCATCTGAGCCACCCAGGCGCCCCGGAACTTAATTCTATGGATATATGCTACTCCGATAAAATGTGCCATTATTCTAGATCATGCATAACCATCACAAAAGATGAATGAACATACACATGGTGCCCATAATTAATGTATTGGAAATTAATGTATTGGAAAACCTCATTCTCCTGGTACCCTAAGCCTGAAAGTCAAAAGTCACCATATGAAATTCTGATTATGTTTGTAGCTATGATGATGCAACGAGCCTTACTTAATGGCAACATGGTCCATCATCCTAAAAGTTCATGAGCAGGTGATGCCCACCTCTGAAGATTAGACCGGAGAAAGCAGATGAAGCTGACTTAGAGATCCAAGTGGTTCCTACTAAAATAAGACAAGGTTTGGGATGCTTTGTAAAATCCAATTCACTAATACTCCCCCCACACACACACACATACACATTTTATTAAAGATAAGAAAATATTTTCAAGAAAAGCTACTTTGGCCTTAGATTGAATATTTAGTTTTGCAGGAAGGCTGCTATGTAACAACAGGAAAAGAGATGTTAAGTGTGGTTGTTGATATAGTGAACTCAGCCCTCCATACAGATTATCCAAATAAATCTTTAATCTCTGATTTGATCTCCGGTAGATTTGCTGCATGTTCCTTCAGTCCTACTACATTCCACAGATATGAAACATAAAATACAAATTGATTTTAATTCCAACAGACTATGGTGGGAAAAAAAAATCTATATTAAAAAACCACTGATCACATTTTAAGGACAAATATCCAAAGCCCTAATTTTGAGATCATCTGCTGTTTTGGAGGCTATGTGCCAATGCTCACTGCCATTTGTGTGGATAATCAAGAGCTGACTGTCAATAAATGATGCATGATAAATATTAGCACACACATATGCTGGAGTTGGGGCATCATGAATATGTTCGCCTGGCTTCACTCCAGTTAAGTCAAGTGGGTTGGATGAGTTCGGGCCTCACTGGACATGGTGGTGGATGGATCTGGAGTTTGACTTAAACCTATATTAGGGGGTGGAGGGCCAGGACGTGAAGGATGGTCTGAAAAGGTAAGTTGAGGGGGACAGGTTAGGAGCAAGAACCTAATCAAACTGTGCTGGAAAGAACGGATTGCCAGCAGTGAAATGTAACGTCAAGGACTGTGTGGAGCTGCCACCAGCCCATATGGTAGCATTTGGGGAATTAGAAAAAGATGTGCCTCTGGGTGTATGCAACCTGGCGCCAGGGTTCACAGCTAGGCAAGCACACCTCGGGTTGGATTTCAGCCCCCACGTGTCCTCTGGGCTAGGTGCTTGCGTTCAGGATATAGCCCATACAACCATAGAAGGTTGCCCCGGAGTCAAGAGGAAGAGCCTGGAAACATCCTCTGGGAGATGGTCAGGGAGCAATATATATTTAGCATTAAAAAATAGATGGAAAGAGGGGTGCCTGAGTGGCTCACTCGTTAAGTGTCTGCCTTCGGCTCAGGTCATGATCCCGGGGTCCTGGGATCGAGCCCCGCATTGGGCTCCGCGCTCGGCGGGAAGCCTGCTTCTCCCTCTCCCACTCCCCTTGCTTGTGTTCCCTCTCTCGCTGTGTCTCTCTCTGTCAAATAAATAAATAAAATCTTAAAAAGAAATAGATGGAAAGAAATAAAAGGAAAAATCTCTATCGCCCCCCCACACACACACAAAGGAAACCACTGTTGAGGCTTTCTTGAAGATTCTAGAAAAAAAATTATGAATGTACTAGTGCATATATATACACACATATATTCATATATTGTATTTACATAAAGTGTTCCTATTATACATACTTTCCGCACCTTGCTTTTTTCACCTAATGTATTTTCAAGTGATTTCGTATGAGCTAAATTAACCAACTTCTTTCTTCTCGCTGGCTAGATGGTATCCCATTCCATAGATATAATCTAGTTTATTTGACCAGTCTTTTGTTATTGGCTATTTAGATTCTTTCTGAGCTCTTACGATTCTGATACTTCAGTAAGTGTCCTTTATGTCTTTCTTGGTACATTGCTCCAGGCAGGAGAATGAAATAGAATCAGTGCTATGTCCAATTCAGGGTCCTGGGACCCAAAAGCTCCAGCAGGGCATCTGGTGGACACATCTCTCACCTTCTGCGAACTTGACTTACTGATGGCTGCTGATGCTAAATGGGCTCTGGGGGTGAGAAGGCGGTGGGCAGGGCATTGGAAAGGCGTATTTTGCTTCTTATGGGTCTGACACACACTGCAGCCCCTTCTAAAGAGATCCATAGGGTGATACATGAATTTGCCCCGGGAGTGCCCACCAACTGTGAGATGGGGAAAAGCCTCCTTTACGTTTTACCACCGGATGGATGACAAAGCAGGTAAATTTGCCAGAACAGCCCTCTGAGGAATACAGACCTTGAGGAGCAGCCATGGATCCAGCTCTACTTGGTGGACTTATTTCCAAGAAATGGGTCTTTTGAGAATTTCTCTCTGTGGTTACAATCCATTTCAGAACTTCTGTGCTCTATTTATATTTTCTGTGAAGAGTGGCTCAGTGGGCTGAATTATACTGAATTATGCCTGGCTCTGCTTTCAGATTCCCTAAAATGAGAAATTGAGGAAGAAGGTACATTAATGACCTTCCTTCTTCCTGAAGGTCCAATCAAATGATAGGAAAGCAATCTGCATAGTAATTGCAACACTTCTCCCACTGAATCCCTCTGCCCCAGTGGAGGAGAAGAGCACGGAAGTCTTATCTATAATGAAATTCAGACCCATCAGCTTCTAAATCACAAGAAGGTTAATTCAGCCCGCACAATCACAATCAAAGGTGGTATAATATACTGGTCACGGGACAGTTCACATTGTTCTCAACAGCAGATGGCAACAGGAAGTAAGCTGTCACGTGGACAAGGCTTGTGCTGACAGAGACCTTAATCTAGGACTGCTGGGTCAGTACTTTATGAAGGTACCACTGACCATTCTGAATTATAAATGGAAGCATTGCCTTTTCTATTGTCTGAGCAGAAAATATAATGGCCAGAGTCCTTGCCTTGAACCCTCAAACCAAAGGATCACAAGACTGATGGATACTAATGTAGTTAGTGGATCATCCTTTAAGAGAGTTAGAAGTGTTTGGGGGGAGATGTGCATATCCCTAAACTTTTTTTTTCAAGATTTTATTCGTTTGCCAGAGAGAGAGAGCACAAGCAGGGGGAGTGGCAGGCAGAGGGAGAAGCAGGCTCCCTGCTGAACAAGAAGCCCGATGGGTGGGGCTCGATCCCAGGACCCTGGGATCATGACCTGAGCTGAAGGCAGTCGCTTAACCGACTGGGCCACCCAGGTGTCCCATATCCCTAACCTTTTGAGAGTATCCACCTACAAACTTCCAGTCGGGGATGCCAAGTGGGTTTATTCATTCTCTTGACTTAGCATAGCATTTCTCATGCTCTTATTGATAGTGCTCATGAACTTAAATGAAGTCTTTCCTTTCTGTGGTTAAGTAATATTTACCTTTTAAAGATGAAATAAATCTTCCCTCTCCTCAGGGCTCTGATGGTAACCAACACTGAGACCGGGAGTCTATGTCCTGCCAGCGTGTGGCAGGATTCCTTGGCCCCAGGTCGCCCCCGCCCCTGGAGCCCACTTCCCTCCCCATTGCCGGGCTATCTCCACCTCTGCCCAAGGCCAGCAAATCAGTGAAGTCCTGGCTGGTGCTTCTGCACATTGTCCAGCAGGGCTCTTCGAACAAGAAGTCCGGTTTTTTTTCCTTTTCTGTTCACCTCTAACAAGTGCTCCAGCTCCAGCAATATTTGCCAAGAATGGCTTCCTTCCCAGAGCCTCAGCCCAAGTCTTGTCTTCGTTGGGCTCAAGGTTCTGCATGGTCCTCGTGCCGGGCCTTGTCACCACAAGCGGTGTCGTGTGTGAGGTGAGCCCATAAGCAAGTGTTGAATGGGAGGTAGTCAGTGATCACCGCTGGTCCCACATGAACTAAGCCACCTGCACGTGAGATTCTGCTGCTGGATGGCATGCACTTCAACGCTGGATTTCACCTGCCACCCTGTATTGTTTTATTTTGGTACATGCATGTGTGTGCGTGCTTGCAAGCCGGCACAACTCCACTCTCCTCTCCCTTACAGAGACAAGGACTGTTTCCAAGCTGTTACATGCTCTATCAGTTTCCCGTGGTTGCTGTGACAACTAACTACAAATGTGGTGCCTTAAAGCCATAGCAATTTATTCTAACATTGTTTTGGAGCTGGATATCAAGGCATTGGCAGGGCCACACTCCCTCCGAAGGCTCTGTGGAAGAACCTGCTCCTTGCTTCTTCCAGCTCTTGGTGGCCGCCCTCATTCCTTGGTTTGTAGCCGCATCCCTCCCATTTTCAAGGCCAGCATCTTCAAATCTCTCTCTGTTATGTCGTCATCACCTTCCCCTCTGTGTGTCTAATCTTCCCCATCCTCCCTGTAGGAGGGTATGTGTGTGAGGATACATGTGATTACAGTCAGGGCCCACCCAAAGAATCCAGGAGAATCTCCTCTCAAGATCCTTCATTTAGCCACATCTTGCAAAGACCCTTTTTCCAAATAAGGTAATAATAATCCAGGCTCTAGGGATCAGGACCTCTTTGGGGGACATCATTCAGCCTACTACGCAGGTTTCTTCTCTATATTTCCTGTGTTGCTGTGTGTATACACAACAGGTGCTTTATAAATACTTCTTTCATTGAATCAATTCTTTCACTGGAATGAGCCCCGGAAGTGTGAAAGAGAAGCCCATTCAAATTCACTGGACAGAACCTCACACCAGCTTTCCCTCTTCAGGAGGAAGGAAAGCAACATGCGTTTTATGTGAGGCTCCACCCTGGGCTTTCTCCATACTCTGAGTCCCTGAACTCTCACTCTAGCCTCTGCCCCCAACTGGAGTGAACCTCAAAAGAAGGAATGGCAAGAGAATGAGCTAATTAAGTAAAAGAGGAAGTCGGAAGGTGGGACTTCTGACTTGGGGTCGTTTTTCTCTGGCTGAGAAGGTAGAGGATAAAATCAAAGCCTTTGAGAAAAGGACTAGAACCCTGATTCACATTCGTGCTGTGCAGCCACCTGTCAAGGCACATGAATAGTCACAGGGAAGGACGGGTACAGGAAGTCCCATGGGCACAGGAATCTCTGAGCATGATGGTCATGGGCATAGAGGGCACGTCTGCAATCAGGCCACTCCACAGGTTTCCTCTTAATGACCAATTAAGAACTCCACTTTTGCTGTGAGTCTGGGACAGCTTCTGGATCTTTAGCCTTCTGCTGTGTAGTTGATATGTTCATAAGTCAACAGAACACACTTGAACCTCCCCCAGGAGAGAGAAACTGGCTTTGGCTTTAGAAGGTACCGAAAAGTCCAAGGGGAATCTGAAATTTGGGGCTGGAGGAAGAAAATGTTTAGGCTCAGGGAAAGATTGGGAATAACAAGAATGCAGAGCTACTGGACAAGGAGCAGGGAAAGTTCCCAGACAGAGGGGAGAGGAGAGTAATATGTTGCCTGAGGACACAAGGATAATTGGGCACACAAAGACAACCATTCAGACTGCGAGAGGTAAAGCTTAGGTAGCCAAGTGGAGAGAATTGTTGTCCGTTCTTCAGTTTCAAGCAGAATTACCTTCATGATAAGAAGACTCTCTGGACCACTTCATACAATGTTTCCCCCACCTCCTGATTTGGCATGAAACTGCGCTCTCTCCTGATATATACTTGGATTTCTATGGTCTCCTGAATAGAGGCTGAGAATTTTTCTGAGCCCCATGTACCCTAGAGCTGGAAGATGGGTGGTCAGTCCTGTCCCAGTGCCCCGTGCTCCTTCCAGACCAGAACTACTGTATATCCATGCCATTTGGCTATATTGTTCTCCACCATTCCTTACCACCACCCCCACCAGAATCTTGAAGACTACCTCAAATTCACTGAAAACTTCAGCAGCTGGCTTAATTTAAGTTCTTCCTCTCTTCTCCAAACTCTGCCATCTTCCTAGATGATATCCTTGTGGAAAACCCATCTCAGACCTGAGGGGGCCACTGATTCTGCTCCCACCAGAGTCACTTGTGACCCAGCTATCACACCCAATGGTGACTTCTGAGGCTTTAACTAGCTTTTTCTGTCTCTGGCATCAGACCTTGTGGGCCATTCCCTCCTCTGAAAGTCTCTTCCCGTGGTTTCCCTACCACTGCTCTTTGGATGCCTTCACCTCCGTCATGAGCTTTCTTTCTGTAAGTCTTGGTAATCCTCTAGTTCTCTCATCACACTACTTTGTACCTGTCTGTGGATGATTTCATCCACTCCCATGGTTTCAATTATTATTGCTACACTTGAGTCCCAAATATCTCTCTCCAGCCCAGCTCCCTCCCTTGAGCCCAGGACCCATGTACACGACTATTTACTGAACATTTGTATCTGTGTATCCTTCCAGTTTGAATATATTCAAACTAAACTCACTGTCTACCACCCCAACATAGCTTTAATCCTGTATCATTTTTTTATTGATTTATGTATACTCATTAGCATCACGATGAATTCTTGAATTCATGATGCTTATCACTATTTTTAAAAATAAACTTTTAGGGCACCTGGGTGGCTCAGTTGGTTAAGAAGCTGACTCTTGATTTTTGGCTCAGGTCGTGTCCTCAGGGTCGTGAGATCGAGCTCCATGTCAGGCTCTGCACTCAGTGGGGAGTCTGCTGGAGGATTCTCTCTCTGCCCCCACCCTGCTCTCTCTCTCTCTCTCAAATAAATAAATAAATCTTTTTTAAAAGATAAACTTTTTATTGACGCCTAAGATATGTACAGAAAAATTCACAAACCCTGAGTGTGCATCTTGATGAATTATCACCACGTGCACACACTCATGTAATCATCCAGGTCTAGAAGTGAAACACTCATCAGTGTCTCAAGGGCCCACCTTATACACTTTCCCAACCACTAACTCCTGCCTAAAGATAACAAGTATATTGATACATAACATTAACAATTAGTTGCATCTGTTTTTTTAACTTTATAAAAATATAGTATATATTCTTTTGTGTCTGGCTTCTTTTGCTTAACGTCAGTTTGTGAGGTTCATTGAAGTAATTGTTCTAGTGTAGTTCACTTATTTTCATTCCTGTATAGTCCTCCGTTCTGTAAATATGCCATAATTAATTTGTCCATTCTACAACTGACTGACATTTGGGCTGTTACTAGATTGAAAATATCATGGATAATGCTACAGTGAACATTCTAGTGCATACCTTTTGGCACGTATACCTCTGAAAGCTTCTGTCCTAGAGTCTGTCATTTCAATACTTTAATTAATAACATCAAATCCATGAATCACATTAGTACATTAGCAAAGTCAAAATTCAAAAAGCTGTTAATGTGTTGCAATAACGGGCCAAAACTAATTAAGTTAAATGTAACAGGGATAAATGTAAAGTTTTACATTTAGCTTTAATGAATGTATCATTACACACATTATCAGTTAAAATTGAAAAAGATCTAAATACCAATAATACGGAAATGGTTAACTAAGTTATTATTTATCTTCTCAATGGAATACTAAATATTATCCTCAAATGAAAATTTTGAAGGTCTTTTAAGCACCGGAAAATTATTTCTTATACATAAAAAACACAAATGTACATATATATTATGATTACTACTCAGAATAATTATACATCTATGTGGCAAAACCTTGGGAAAATGTTTAAATGCTAGATTGGTAATATTAGAGATTAAATTTACTTTCAAAATTCCTTTTAATATTTTTATGACGTTATTTCAGTGAAAATTAAGAATAGATATTTTAAAGATTACTGGACGTGTTTGGGCGGGGGCAGGGAAACCGAGACAGGAAAATGAGGTACATCATTTTCTCTAGCCCATTTGGGGATAAAAACGCACCAATCTTGTAGGTCATTATGAAGGTTAAAAATGGTAAGAGCCCAATAAACATTGGAGAATCCCCTTCTTGCTGGCCCTGGGGAGGCTGTGAAGGGCAGGAGGAGTATGATGCAGGAAGAGTCCACGGACTAAGCATCATGGGCAATATGTGAGGAGCACGCCCATGATAGGAACTTCTTTCCTAGTGAACGCCAAACCAACCAATCAACAAACCCCCCTGGTAGCATGAAAGTTGTGGGGAAAGGGCAGCCTCACAAGAGTGTAGAAGGTGCTAGTTCAAAGCAGAAATGATCGCGGTTCCCACTGGACCAGCTGGAGAGCAGGTCAGTTGCCCGGGGACAGTAAGCAAGGGGCATGCTAGGAACAGAGTGTGTCCAGTTGGCAGAGGCTCTGTTGACTGACACTCTCCATGTATCGCTTGTGATCCCCACCCCCCTGCCAACTGTAAATTTGTGGAGCAAGGACATCCACTCCCAGACAGACGTTCTAGGAGACTGTTAGCCCTGATAATTTATAACGTATGGATTTAATGTTTGCTACATGTTTTCTCTACAATGAAACCCTTTTCTGTAAGTTACACTAATAGAATGTGTAATGCGGTTGGGCAAGATACCACTAGCCCCATCTAGTAGCAAGTCTCATCAGTGCTTGCTCTAGGATGGTGATCATCCTTACACTGATGACCTCTCTTAGAGAGAGATCTCCATGACTTTGGGCTTGAACAATTCTACTTCTGATCTTGCTGTATTAATTTCTATCTCTGTCCAGTAAGTCTGCATACTCACTCATGTGTGTGTGTATAATATAACAAACATACAGAAAGCTTTAAAAATAAAGATATAATTTAACAATGTGTAAAATAAATCCTTGTGGAACCTACTAGTGAAAAGACATAGAGCATTACTGACACTCTAAAAACCTTTCCTGATTGTTACCCTCCCTCCCCTCAGGGCTAAATACTCCCTTCATTTTTGTAGTCTTTACTTCTTTAATTTTCCTTATAGTTTTACCACTAAAAATTGTTTAATTTTTCCTTTAAAAATGTTTATATAAACTCCATCATACAGTATGTGTCTTGTACTGTTTGGCTCTTTTCACTCAATATTGTCTTTAAGATTCGTCTTCTATGTGTCATGTAGCTGTACTCCCCCCCCCCAAATCTCTCATGGTATAGTATTTCATAATATGAATATAACACAATTTCTTGTTTACTCCACTCTTAATAGGCATCTAGGTTCTTTCCGGTTTGGAGTTATTCTTCAATACTGCTATGAACATTCGTAAATATGTATATTGTCACACATAAGCATATGTTTTATGGGGACTATAACTTGGAGGGGAATTGCTGGGTCATAAATTACACATATCTTCTATTTTGCCAGATGACGTCAATCTGCTTTCCATAGTAATTGTGCCAATTTACACTTCTACCACCAGTGTATCAGAGTTCTTGATGTTCAATATCTTTGTAACACTTGGTGTAGGCTCTCTAGTGAGCATGTGGTGGTATATCAGTGTGATTTTAGTGTACATTTCCCAGCTAACTAATGAGGTTGGGCACCCTTTTATGTTTGTCTCTTTGGGTTTCTCTTTTGTGGGGTGCCTGTTCACATCTTCTGGCCATTTCCCTTGTGAGTTATCTGTTTTTGTTTTTTATTTATACATTTGTAGGAATTCTTTATATACTCTGGATGTGAACCCCTTGTTGATTAAACTCATTGCGAAATGTTCCTACTTTGAGATTTGCCTCTCTCTCTTTTGGTGGTACACTTTAATGAATGGAAGTTCTTAGCACAGTCAACTTTTTCAAACTTTTTTTTAATCGCAAATGCTTTGGTACCATGTGTAAGAAATCTTTCCTGATCTGTAAATCATAAAGATATTTTCTTTTTTTTTTTTAAAGATTTTATTTATTTGAGAGAGAGAGAATGAGAGACAGAGAGCATGAGAGGGAGGAGGGTCAGAGGGAGAAGCAGCCTCCCTGCCGAGCAGGGAGCCCGATGCGGGACTCGATCCTGGGACTCCAGGATCATGACCTGAGCCGAAGGCAGTCGCTTAACCAACTGAGCCACCCAGGCGCCCCATAAAGATAGTTTCTTATATTATCTGTTAGCTTTATTGTTTTTGTTTTTCCCATTTGATCTATGATCCAGCTGGAAATGATTTCTGTGCATAGTTTATTGATCGCTTTTAAAATGATTCTTCTATCTTTTGGTGAAACTGAGCTTCTGCACCCTTGGTTCTACATACTCCAAATTTGAGGCTAATCAAGATGTCAAGTCTACAAAATACCTAGACAGTGAGGTGATATACCAGGTCTTTTTAAATGCCAAAAAGAATGTATACATATAATACAATTTACACATGCAATACACACATGAATACAAAAAATAACAGTGATAAATATCTACGAAGAATAGAAAAAGGCATCCCTTTGCAAGGAGACAGAGATATGATGGTGAAGGTGACTATGTTTTGTTTTTTTGTTTTTTTTAAAGATTTTATTTATTTTTCAACAGAGAGAGAGAGAGACAGCGAGAGAGGGAACACAAGCAGGGGGAGTGGGAGAGGGAGAAGCAGGCTTCCCGCTGAGCAGGGAGCCCGATGTGGGACTCGATCCCAGGACCCTGGGATCATGACCTGAGCTGAAGGCAGACGCTTAACGACTGAGCCACCCAGGCACCCCAGTGACTATGTTTTGAGAGAATACAAAGGACAAGAACTATAAAGGACTGGCTATTGATGGAAGTCAGTGTCTAGGGGAGCCTGGATGGTTCAGTTGGTTAAGTGTCTTACTCGTGATTTCAGCTCAGATCATGATATCATGGGTCATGAGGCTGAGCCCCACATCAGGCTCTGCACTCAGTGTGGAGTCTGCTTGGGATTCTCACTCTCCATCTCCCTCTGCCCCTCCCCCCACTCATGCACACACACACACACACACACTCTCTCTCTCTCTCTCTCTCTCTCTCAAATAAATAAATAAATCTTTAAAAAAAGAAGAAGTCAGTGTCTAATAGTTGGTCTAATAGTTATTGACATAAGTCAGGCATGGTGCATGTCTATTGTTTCTTCTGTCCAGAACAATAGCCCTCTTCTAAAAGCCTTATTAGAATCCTGAGATCAGAGTCTTGTCGGTCTTGTTCATCACTCTGTATTCTCCACATTTATCCGGTGCCTAGCACAGCAGAAACACCCAGTACTATCTGTTGAATGAATGAAATACTCTTTCTAATATCATGGATCCAAATGGGAGCTTTCGTCTTTTCACAGATCACCTACATAGCCTTCATGACGACTCTTGTTGCATGCTCACTATGCACCAGGCAAGATGCTAAATGATTGGCTTTTATCATCTCATTTATTCCTGGAAATCACCTGACCATGCAAGAACTATCATTGCCCCCATTTTATAAAGACGAAGAAACCAAAGACACAGAGCAAGTTAAATAAGTAGCATAAGGTAGAACTGTAAGTGCAGGAGTTGGAATTTGAAGCCAAATCATCAGACCATGGAGTTTATGCTTTTAATCTCTCCATTAAATCGCCATAGTGACTGATTCAAGCATGACCTCCTAACACTCCCAGCTGAACCAGGAATGATTGCTGGTTGCTTACCTTGCGGCAGGTACTACATAAAATTCTGTACATGTTTTATCTCATTTAATCATCACATAAAGCCTATAAAATAGATGCCATTATTATCCTCATTTTACACATCAGGCAACTGAGGTAAAAGAGCTGAAATAACTTGCCCAAGATCGTACAGCTAGGAGGCAAGGGAGTCAATGTTTGGACCTCTTCCTTACCATGCTATCAGCCTCTAAGATCCTACGGCCCTTGTGTCAGAAAGGAACACCCCAACATGCAATGCCAGTCAGAGCCCTTCTCCAGGACTTTTGAACATTTCCCAAGCAGAGACTATTCCTTTCTGGAGGGGGAAGGTGTGAGGCTACAAGCCAGGATTGGCCAAGCCCCATGGGGTGGCAGATCCTATCTGCCATAGAAGAGAGTAAGCTGACTGACAGAAAATAACACACAAGAGAAAGAGGGAGAGTCCTGCCAGCTCGTTCACCTCTCTTCAGCTCTTCCCTTTGTGATGAGAGCTTTCCAAGAAATTACTCCCTTCACTCCTTTTTGTTCTGCCTAAGCCAGTCCCATCTGGGTTCTTGTCACTAGCAACCAGAACAGTCTTAGCTAATAGAGAAGGCCGTGGTGCTCTCCCAAGTGTGCTAACGTTTATGAAAAAGCATCAAAGCTCTTTGGAGTGTAACACAAACTCCATTTCCTGGCTTTCCATTCGACGTTTGAATGAGGATGAGGACTTTTATGAAAGTGCCCCCTCGGAGTTTATAGATGAACAATAAATCTGATCTTGTTTTGTCCAATGCTGCAAAATCTTTCCAGTGAAGGGGATGGCCTGATGTATGCTCTTCTAAACTAAGTATTTTTTTCTACCTGCTAATCCAATATGTAAAAATGCAGACTCTTTACAATGGATAGCTCCTCTGGGCAAAATGGTCATAAGTCCTAGACTCCCACAAACAGATATTATCATTGTATTTCTTCATGGGTCTTCATGGTGTACAGACCAAAAAAGAAGACTATACCTTCTTTCTAGCGCTCTGAGTCTCAGTCTTCTTATCTACAAACTGAAGGGTTTGGACTGCACAGGATCTTTAAGACCTTTGGGATCCTTTTCCAACTTTGAGCTTGGGGATTGAAACTGAGTCTTAAACAATAGCCCAAGAGGGATTGGTCATTTGCTTCATGGGTTCTGGTGTTGGCTTTGGTGCGATAACGCCTGTCATTTCATACTGTGAAGCTCTCTCTTTCTTAGTTCACCTCTTTGATGTCTGGCATTGCATTTCCCCGAGGGTGTTCTGCAGGATGGAACACTCGTCCTTGGGATGCTCCTTAATAAAGGACTCAATGATCCAAAACTATATGTCCCCTCCCCCTCAGGGATTCCCAATGGACATCAGCAACTTAAAGACCCAGGGAAATTTTGTAGTGAAGAAACCTGTGTAACTTACCTCACCCTACTTAAGATTTAAATGCACCTTGACGTCACATTTAGGAACTGCTGATTTAACTAACATCTTTCCTCTAGGTCTATACAGTAGAGTAGATATGAGGACTGTCTTGGTGTGAGCATATTTGAAATATAATAATGTTATCTTTAACAATCCCACTCCCAGGCTGTAGCTTTTTGTGAATTGAAAAGTGATTGTACGGAGATTATGATTTGATTTGATTATGAGCTCCCATGATATTACTGCTTTCCCTGAACTCTAAATGGCTATAAAGATTCCCTTCAGTTGACCAGAAGAGGGAAGCAGAGGACCTGGGATGGCATCTCAGGCCCCTGTGGTGACTTGGGAACAAACACCTAAGATAGGCAGCTAGAGTCTAGAAGCTTGCCTGAAGAGCATCATCTCCCAAGCAGAGTGACCCACTCACATTTCGACCATATCACCTGCAGAATGTGAGGTTCCACTGTTGGAGGCCATCATCTCAAGCCAATATGAATTTCCCAGAGCTCCCACAGGAGACAGGTTGGGGAGCTCCTGGTGACCCATCAGGAAAAGACTGATGGAGACAGCCGAAAACAGTGAGGCATGGCCAGCGAAGAGGCAGATCTGGGATCAGAGTAACAATTATCAAAAGCAGGGCCTCCTCACAGTTGTGTGTTTGCTCCCTCTGATCCCTATGAGCAGCTACTGCTCAGCTGGCTCAGAGCCCAGCAGTCACCTGCCACGGCATTAGCCACAAATGGTCACAAAATGGCAAATCTATTATCACCTATGTTGCTTGTTCAGGTGACATGGTATTCCTTTGGGGGGTAGTATTGGGGTCGGGCCCAAGGTTCCAAACCCCAGATCCATTCTTCCCACAGCTATGTGCCCTCGCCCACGGGGTCCACAATAGAGACATGCTCAGAGGACAAGGCCAGGAAAACACATGCATTTTATTATGGTATTTTGGCCTCAAACACCATGCTAGGTCATTGAGATGCTGAGAGTAACCACTGAAGGATTCTTTTTGTCTAACCTAAAGGTGAAACTCTACATTAAAACTAGACCAAATGAACTCCTCAGCACCTTTTCCCTTAAGTTTATACCTCTTCACATATACCTTTCTTCGACTTCTATACTCTAACATTCTGATGGCAAGAAAAGATGAATCCAAGGAAAAGCATGTCAAGGAGAAGAGAAAGAAATGAATTTCTTCTAAAGATCTGGAATACAGACGGCATAAGTTACTGACTACAACCTTCTTGGCACACCAGAGGTACGAATGAGAAATTCCCAAGACGTACATTCAAGAGAGTGATGTGGCCAATAAAATACCTATGAACTTGACTCATCCTCATTACCCTTTTTATCACTCTCTGCCTTGGATGTGTGGGTGGGAATTAATGGAGGGGGAGTGAGGTAAGGAAAATGGAGTGGGAAACAGAGGAAGCCATTTTCTTCTCTTTTCTCCTCCCACTCGTCTCTTCTTCTCTTTCTTTCTACCCTATTCCCACTCATCAGAGTACCTAATTATAAACTTGAGGATCATTGTGTTGAAATGTCAACACCCATGCTGTGTTCTCATGTACTTTCTGCTTCTCATTTCTTGGTGGTTCTGTAGAATGAGAATCACTTGATGTGTGGAGTTACTTGATGATGTGACCTCTTTTCTCCCCCCAACCTAGTGAATCCAGGAATACATGAGCCCTGCCCTTCCAGTGTGCCTTCCTGCTATTAGTTTCATAAGGGACTTCCCTGCAAAGCAAGGAACAGTAGCAGATACAAATCAATAGCTAGGCCAGCACCTGATAATTGTCAGTGCAGGGTTTTCTGGTAAAAGATAAGCTTGGGTACATGGCTTCAGCTTTGATGTCTGTGTGGGATCTTTTACTTCTCTTCAGTTTGAAATCTTAGGCACGTTGGTAGATAAATCCAGGCTCTACAAGGAGAACTAAATTCACTTACCCTCCTAACACTGTGTTGAGGAAGAGATAAAACATCTTATGTCTGCTTATCCCAGGAAGATAGGAAGCAGAAAGTGTAAGAACAGAGCATGGGGGCTGACATGTCAACATAGTGGCCCTTGCTAATAATTGGGGACCAATCAAAACCTTGGACTGTGACCAGTCGGTGTACAGATACTCTTCCCTCAAGTTGGGGAGATTGGGGAGCCCTACAGGGAGTGTGAACAGAAGCAGAATCTCCTTCATACATGGAAAGGAAATTTCCTATACAATTTTAATATCTGAAAAGGAGACATTATAGATCTTTGAATCCTAAGAAGGAAACCAATATCTATTCAACATCTATCATGCTTTACATTGTGCAAGGAAGTTTCCTCAGAGTATCTGTCAGCTTTCTTTATTTGCAAGTAACAAAAACCAATGCTTACCTATTTAAGCAGAAGAGGACTTTATTTAAAGGATATTGGGTAATTCCTAGAATTGCTAGCCAGAATGAGCAAGCAGGCTCAGATACTCAGTAGTCAAAATCAATTCCAAAATTCAAATTATCTCATCTTTGGCTAGGGGAAGACTATTCAAGTTAATTCTTGAGTCCTTTGAAATGATAACTTCAATAAATTCTTTGCTACCTGGGATGACAAGATATTTTATGCCCAGCTTTTACATTTCCCTTGTCAGGCCTAGAATCGGACATTCTTTAAGGAGTTCTGATTCATTTTGATAGGAAATTGTATTTAGTATAATCTGGGCACTAGTGGTCTCATTACTAGTGGATTGGTTTTTGTTTCTAGCCTTTTAGACAGATAGATATGGAATACATATTTGTGCAACACAGCTATTATATTGTACAAAATATATATCATATATTATATTAAAATAATATTAATTATAAATTATGAATATAAAAATACAACATTAGCTCATACTGATAGTTTCATTCAAATCCAGGACCACAGAGTTTCTATTTAGCTTTATTCATCTTACATCCATGTTTCCTTTTTCCCATATCATAAATTTCAGTTTTCATGGGTACCTGTTATGGACTGAATTGTGTCCCTCCCAAATTTACATGTTGAAGCTCTGACCTCAATATGATATATTTGGGAATAGGAACTTTAGGGATGTAACTAAGGGTAAGTGAGGTCACAAGAGTGGCACCTTAATCTGATAGGACTGGGGTCCTCATAAGAAGAGTAGAAGACAGAAGATTCTCTCTCTCTCTCCCCACCTCTCTCTCTCTCTCTTTATGTGCACAGAGGCAAGGCCATGTGAAGACACAGAATGATGGCAGCTGTCTCCAAGCCAAGAAGAGAACTCACCAGAAACCAACCTAATGGCACCTTGATTTTGGACTTCTTAGGAAGATAAATTTCTATTGTTAAGCCGCCCAGGCTATGGTATTTTGTTATGGCAGACTTGCAGACTAATACAGTACCATAGTTACTCATTTGTTTTATCTCATAATGTACACACAATAATACCATTGCTACCACTACTAATCTGATTATTGTAAATAGTTTAAAAATTCTTTATGTAATTTTTTTGTCCTTAGTGACTAGTCAAGTCACTTTGACTAGTTTCTTTCCATGTGGTTATGCCACCATTTATTTATTTAGAAAGATTTTATTTATTTACTTGAGAGAGAGAACAGGAGAGAGGAGCAGAGGGAGAGGGAGAAGCAGACTCCCCGCTAAGCAGGGAGCCCGATGTGGGGCTCGATCCCAGGACCCCGGGATCATGACCTGAGCTGAAGGCAGATGCTTAACCAACTGAGCCACCCAGGAGCCCCAGTTATGCCACCATTTAAATACAAGTTAGAATTGTTTCCTTTTTCTTTTCACTTTTAGGGATTGCTTTTTAAATTGTTAAATTTGTTTCATAATTATGTAAAATATTACATGATTCTAAAGTCAAATCTGCAAAGCATGTTTTATTTATAGAATTCTATCATTAACATCCATATGCCCAATTACAACTCTGTTTTTTCAGATGATTCAGAATATGTTTAGGTGGACATATAGCAAACTCTGTCACACCAATAATTTATGTTTTCCCTCTACTTTTAATTTTTCCTCTTTTTCTTTTGTGTTTTATAATTTATGAAAATCTGTTTAGGGGCACCTGGGTGGCTCAGTTGGTTAAGCGTCTGCCTTCAGCTCAGGTCATGATCTCAGGGTCCAGGGATCGAGCCCCACATCAGGCTCTCTGCTCAGCAGGACTCTGCTTCTCCCTCTGTGGTCACTCCCTCCCTCTCTCTCCTTCTCTCTCCCTCTCTCTCAAATAAATTAAAAAAAAATTTTTTTTAATGTGTTTAGCTGTAGACATATATTTTTCATCACATTGAAGACTTACCATGCTTCTAGAATCTAAGATTTATGTTTTTATCAATTCTGAAAATTTCACAATAATTTTCTCTTCAAAAATTTCTTCTTTGTCATTTTCTTTATTCTTTCCTTTTGGAAATAAATTGCTCCTTCTCAGTAAATCTTTCCTGATTCTTCTTTTTTATATTTCCATCCCTTTATCACTTTGTGTTACATTCTGGTTCATTTCCCCAGATTTCCCTTACTTCTTCAGTTGTGTTTAAATCTGTTATTTAATTTTTTTCCTCTGAATTTTAATTCTAATTACTAGGATTTCTCTTACATAGAAGTTCCTGTAAAAATCGACCTCCTTTTATCTCTTAATCATTTAGAAATATGTATTTTATACAACTTCAGGTTGTACTTTTGCCTAAAATTTGCAAGACTGCTTATCCTACTATTTATTAGTTTATTGACTTTCCAAGTAGTGGATGACCTTATCACATGATAATTTTTTTTTTTTTTGGTCACAGTAATTTTGGGTTGTAAGCTGATCTTTAATGGGGGATATTTTCCCCCCTTGGGCTTTCTTTGTGCTCTGGATCAGGGGTTGGCATGCTTTTTCTGTAAAGAGACAGACAATATATACAGTAGCCCCCTTTATTCATGGAGTATATGTTCCAAGACCCCCAGTCGATGCCTGAAACCATGGATAGTACTGAACCCTATTTTTTCCTATACATACATGCATACCTATGATAAAGTTTAATTTATAAATTAGGCACAGTAAAGGATTAATACAATACAATACAATAACAATAATAATAAAATAGAACAATTATAGCAAATACTGTAATAAAAGTTACATGAATGTGGTCTCAAATATCTTATTGTACTGTACTCACCCTTCTTGTGATGAGATAGGATGATAAAATGCCTACTGATGAGATGAAGTGAGGTGAATGGCATGGGCATTAGGCTGCTATTGACCTTCTGAATACCTCAGAAGGATCACTTGCTTCCAGACCATGATTAACTGTGGGTAACTGAAGCTGTGGAAAACAAAACCATGGATGGGGGTGAGGGGACTGCATTTCAGTCTTTATAGGTCACATACAGACATAAAGTCTCTATCTTTCCTTCTCCCCCTCCCCTACCTCCTCTTCCTTAACAAGCAAGTCATACAAAAACGGGATTTGGGCAGTATTTGGCCCCTAGGCCTTAGTGTGCCAACTCCCACAATTGATGTTGGAAGAGTATGCTTCCATCTACTGAGGGTCCCAGGAATTTGCTAGCCCCGGACAAGTTTTTACATTAATTTCTTGACTTGGGGATGCTTACACCTTCCGGGGAATATACATTTGGACTCCACACTCATGCAAAGTACACTCATGCAAAGGCTCCATATTTTGGTTTCTACAGGAAGAATTTTTCCCTTAATCAGAGTTCTAGGCAGATTCAAATTTCCTTATCACTTTTCTGGTCCAGAAAATGAAGTGTTTTTTGTTCCTAGTTCACTGGTGCGGAGATGGGTGTGCACCCTTCAACGTCTCAATTTTATGCAAAGATCTTAGTCATAGCCTCCCATCTTATGCAGGACCCAAACCATTATCTTATCCCTTAATGGACAAAAAAATGCTGATTTTTGACCATTGGAGCTAATATTGGGATTTGATACCTCTCACTCTCATCTCCTAAGTCATTACTACATTAGCTTATAATTCTGGCTTTAAGTTCCTTCCTTGTTTATGTACCTAGTTTTTTCTTTCTTTGGAGCCCTACTATTATTTTAATTGTATGTATCATATATTACCCACCATTTCTCCATGTTGAGTGAAGCAAGAGGTCCAAGTTAGCTTATTCTCCCAAGTTGCCAGCATAACTCTTAATCAGAAAGAGTGTTGAATTTTATCAAAGCCTTCCTTCATCCACTGTGATTATAAAATAGGTCTTACTCACTGAAAAAGATATGTCATTATATTAACTTTTTTTCTAATTCTAAGTTATTCTTTCATTTCTGCAATAAAGGTTTTTGGGCTGTGATGCATGAGGCATTTAACATACTATGAATTCAACTTGGTAGGTTCATGAATCCAGATGCATAAATACAATTGCTCTAAAGTTTGATATCTCTTCTTTTTCTTTCTTTCTTTCTTTTTTGGGGGGAAGTGTTCAGATTTTGTATTACCGCTGTCTTAACTCTGTTAAAAAAATGGGTAACTTTCTTTTTTCTTTCTTTCTTTTTTTTTTCTTTTTTTGAGGGAAAGAGAGAGAGAGAGTGCGGGCACAAAGCGGGGCAGGGGAAGAGGGAGAGAGAGAATCTTAAGCAGACTCCATGCTAAGCACAGGGAGCCTGTCACAGAGCTCAATCTCACAACTCTGAGATCATGACCTGGGCAGAAATCAAGAGTCTGATGCTTAACCAGGTGAGCCACCTGGGACCCCCTGGTGACTTTCTTTTTCTTTTTCTTTTTTTTAAAGATTTTATTTATTTATTTGTCAGAGAGAGAGAAAGAGCACAAGCAGGGGGAGCGGCAGGCGGAGGGAGAAGCAGGTTCCCCGCTGAGCAAGGAACCCAATGTGGGACTCAATCCCAGGACTCTGGGACCATGACCTGAGCCAAAGGCAGACGCTCAACCGACTGAGTCACCCAGGCATCCCGCCAGGGGACTTTCTATATTTATTTTTATATCTATATTTGAAAACAATTTTTGATTAGATGCTTATCTTTTATACTTTTCCTCCAAAATAATAAATCTTGGATTTTACAAAATAAACCTTGCTTTTTTGTTTTTGTTTTTGTTTCATATTAGTTATTTTGGTTGTTATTTTCATTTTTCCTTTCTCTTTTTTAAAGTATTTTTTACCCTTATTCTAACTTCTTGAAGTGAATTAACAATTCAATTATTTCCACTCTTTCTTCAATTATTAGAATATTTAGAGTTATCAGTTTTTGCATTTGCTGCATCCAATTCTCTAACACATAGTGGAGGTTGTCTCTCTGCTGGAACGTTCTTTTCCCACATCCTCATGTGGTGAATTCTTCCTGATGTTCAGATCTCAACTTAAATGCCATCTCAAGGAGGCTATGCCAACCAAAAGTACTCCCACCCCCATGCCAGTCACATTATTCTATTTTATCTTTATTAAAGCAAATGTCACCCTCTGATATTTTCTTGCTTTACTCATGTACTCATTTATTAGTTGTCTTCCCCTACCCTAGTGGTAGAATGTAAGACCATGAGAACAGAGTTTGTCTTTTCAGTGCTATATATCCTGCTGTTAGAACAATGTCTAGCGTCCAATAGTATTTATTGTATGAATGCATTAAAAGTGTTCTCATTTCTTCATTTCAAAAATTGCCTAGTATAATGTTATATCTCAATTAAAAATTTTTTAAATTTTTTATAATTATTAAATTTTTAAGTAATGTTTATTTCATTTTGTCATGGTAACTGTTTGGAAGTTTACCCTCTGCCTCAAGTAGATGGTTTATTTGCTTGTTTAATTTCTAGTTTTATTACTTTCTTATTTGATAAAATGGCTCAGATGAATTTTATACTTTGAAACTTATTGAGTTCATCTTTGTGTCTTATTTATGATCACTGATTTGTAAATGTTCCTCAGAAGCTTAAAAAGATGGCGTATTTTCTCTTTGTAAAAGAAAAATTCTATCTATGATCCAGATTTATTTATGTTTTTGACAGTTTTTGTTTATTTCAGCTGTCAACATTTGAGATACATTGTGTTTAAAAGTCTCCTACAAATATTATATTTCAAGCATTTTTTTTTCTGACATTTCTAACATACTTTGTTATTGTCACAGAAAGTTTCCAGTGGTTAGATCTTTATAGATTGTACCTTTGTTTAAAGGTATAAAATGTTTTTCTTTGACCCATTTAATGCTTTCTGACATGAAGTCTATTAGTCTGAAATAAGCCACCCCCTGCCCTCTTTTTGTTTGTTTGAAGAGAGAATCTGGGAAACTGATGGCTCCCAGAGCTCCTTTCCTAATGTGCCACAAAAGGTTAAAATAATACCCCAAGGGCCAGCTGAATTTGAAGGAGAATTTAACGCACTGCATGTTTGAAATGTTTCTCTTTTAGGAAAAAGAGAGCATATATATCAAATTCTCCAGGAGTACTGGAATAACAACTTTACCAGAGCCAGAAATTGCATACCTGTTGACCAGCAATGTCCCACCTTTGATGTCTTGAGGTCCCAAGACTACCTGGCCTTCCAGGACAAGATGGCACCCTCCGTGCCGCTCCTGACACTCGGAGGATCAGAAGGCCGGTACAGGGTGAACGGACCATCACATTTTACGGAAAGCACGTTGTTTCCAAGGGAATCTGGGAAAAAATTGCGAAATCTGTACTTTTAGCAAGGATGGCACCTTGTTTGCCTGGGGCAACGGAGAAAAAAATAAATACTATTAATGCCATTAACAAGGAACTAACGCACTCCTTCTACCTCCCAAAGGCAGTTTGCCTTGAGTCCGCACCAAAACGTGCTGTCCTGGCAACGAGGCAGCCTCCCACTACTTCTAAAGACAGCACAGCTGGGACACCCAACCTACAACTTTCTGATGTGAAAACTGGTACATGTTTGAAGTCTTTTGTCCGGAAAAAAAGGCAAAATTTGTGTCCGTCCTGGTCAGAAGATGAAATAATTTGTGCCTGAAATGTCAACAATGACATTCACTTCTTTGAAAACTATTTTAGTATGGAAAGAATTATGAAATAAATTTATTATTTACTATTTAAAACAAAACAAAACTGTCTCCAAAGTGATTGCACTTGGGATTCACCCTGGACTATGTAGTTGACTCTTTTGTGAAGATGTCCCCGGAGCTGACTGTGACTGGCGATAGCCAGGCAGGTTCCTAAATAGAGCTCAGCGAGCAGGGTATGGAAGGGGTAAGGTGTGTGAAGGCCCCTGGTGTCTATTTCCCTGAGACTCCCTTGCTTGGTTTGGTTAGCAATGGTTGAGACATCCTCATCCACTCCCACCTAAACCTAGTTCTGGTACTGAGATGTGGGAGTGCAAGATTCTTGAGAAAGTTCATGATGCTCTTGCAGTGAGGCAAAGCCCAGCAAAGGCATCATGCTCCATGATACGAAACCAAAAATCATGTTCGGCTTTGGCTGCATGTCATCTGGATATGGTGGCCAAGTAAGAAGTAAGCAATGATGGGGTAGCGGAGCCCAGGCTGAATGACGGGAGAACTGTGTGTGAGTCCCTGTCACTGTCACTGACTTACCATAGGCCACTTTTCATTACGTGAAAAATGGGCCTGAGCAGAGCAGGGAAGCACCTCACTCCTCAAGAGCCTTCTGTAAGTAGAGGAGAAAAATGTGCTAGTTTGTGACGTGTTAGGAGCTGTCTAGAAGCAAAATACAGTGTAAAAAAAAAAAAAAAAGACAAAATAGTACAACTGAGGTATAGTGCAAACTGTGATCTGTCACCAGATGCCCCTTCCCTCTCAATGAGGAGCTGGCTGTCCCCGCTGCTGGGAATGTTGTTGGCAGATGACCCTCAGCTGCCCCCCTATAGAGAGCCTCCCCACCCGGGAGAGCCCTGTCTCAGGGTGGCCCACATCCCAAGACTGACCAGGAGGGGGTATAAAATTCGTGCCGTTTTGCTCCATCCCAGGAAACCCTGAAGTTCAGTCCAGAGCTTCTGGAGGAATCCTTGGAGGCCTTCACTGAGACAGCACAGCCAGCCCGCTTTCAGGGTGAGCCCAACTCCAACATGAGCCATGCAGAGTAGGAGGGAATGGTTTTTTTCATTTGCTCTTTCTCCAGAAATTCAAACAGATCCTGAGTATAGGTACACCTGACTTTAAGAAAAACCCGTTTTTGAAAGCGTGGATTTTTTTTAAGTCAAATTGAAGGGCAATTTTAACAATAGCTACCATTAATTTAGCATTTAAAATGTGTCAGACCCTGCTAAGTGCTTTCTATCCATTAGCTCATCTGATTCTCAGAACAATCTTCTGAGGTAGATACTAATATTAGTTTCATTTTAGAGCTGTGGGGAACTCGGCTTAGAAAGGTTAAGTAATTTTCCCAAGTTCACATCTAGGAAGCGGTGGATTCAAACTCAATTCTGTCTGACTCCAAAAACCCGGCTACTTAACAAGCACGCAATACCACCTCTTGAAACTATGCTACGGCATGTTTCCCTATAATTCCTGTAAATAATAAATTCTTTTCTGGCACTGAGAAGAGAATTGGGTTTGCAAAAAGAGCTGGGGTGGGGGAAGAGATATACTGTTTTCTAGAAACAAGGGACACTAGGCACTGCGTAAATATTAAACATTTTTTCTTGGTCTGTCTCTTCCATGTCCATGAAAAGAACTGGAAATAGAAAAAGAAGCATTTCTCACTACTTAAATACATCGGGAATTTATGAACTATTCAGGACAGTAGTGTCCACAGAACAGTGCATCTTGAAAATAGACCTCCATCTGCTGCCCAAGAGGTAGGGGGCTATCTGTAATTTCAATGATCTCTCTGGTTTACGCAGACAGTGTTAAGCAAAAATAACTTTTAGTGCATTTTTTTTTCACCCCTTCAGAAGAGAGAAGAGAGATCATTCTCTCAAGGCCATTTTCGGTGTTTCAGTCCCTCCTGCCTCAGCCCTGCTCCTCCGCGGTGGGTGATGCCCTTGGAAGCCCTACTTGCTTCCACAGCTGTCGTGTGCACCGAAGAACCCATCTCCCACCCTTCAGGAAGCAGAAGCGGTGAAGCACAAGAGCACCAGTAACCCCTTAAACCAAGCCCCTCGGTCAGGTTAGCATGTCTTGTTCTCAATTCCTTCCCAACCTTCCTGGGAATGTAACACCCAACGCACTAGTTGGCAGCCTTCCAAAGAGTTGTCAACCCCCTTCAAAGCCTCACGTTCCCCGTCAGGCACCGCAGGCCAGATCTCAATCTCAACCACATCATTCACGTAGGCCTGACTGGCTGAGAAAGAACAGAACAAAATTCTCTCAGGTCACAGGCCACATTCTTGTAGCCGATAATCTGAGCTGTTCCTGGAAGAACATTCATCTCCCAGACCAAACACTGCTGGCCTCGTAGCCGAGGCCATGCTCTCCTCCGTGCACGCTCGGAGGCCCTGGCCAGGACCTGGCACCTTCCAAGACTCTCCAGAGTGGTTCGCGCTGCCTGCTGCCTCCATTCTTTCCATCCGTGCAGCCCCCGGGATAGGTCAGTGTGCCCTGGTACCTTAACACAGAATGCTCAGGAGAGACGGTTCAGCCATGGAGGATGCTGTGCCAGAAACTGGCCGTGAGGGATGATGAGGGCGACTGAAGGTGGGAGAGGTGCCTTGCCCAAGGGCACAGACAGGGGCTGAGCCAGGATCCTCACTGGTCTGTCTGTCTGTCTGCCTTCGACCCCCTACTAGGCTGCAGATGCAGGGGCTGGACTGCGGTCAGTCTGTCAGCGTTTTAAAAGACATTTAAAAATGTAAGCCAGTATTTAACATGCAAGTGATTTCGTTTAGAAACATATAAAAATTCTAGTATCTCTTTAAAAATAGGTATGTTCTGCAGGGCGCCTGGGTGGCTCAGTCGTTAAGCGTCTGCCTTCGGCTCAAGTCGTGATCCCGGGGTCCTGGGATCGAGCCCCGCATCGGGCTCCCTGCTCGGCGGGAAGCCTGCTTCTCCCTCTCCCACTTGCCCTGCTTGTGTTCCCTCTCTCGCTGTGTGTCTCTCTGTCAAATGGATAAATCTTGAAAAATAAAATAAAAGATAAAAATAGATATGTTCCGCAATATTGGGCCCTCGGTCCCAAAGGCTCCCACCTCCTGGAGGTGAGCATGAGGTGGCTCGTTAGGGGATCCCGGTGTCCTCAGTTTTCAGAGAACCTAGCACAGCAGGCTAATTCTGTTTGACACGCCTGTGTGCCTTCCATGTGCCCCTGGCTGGCCCGGTCTCGTTATCCCATCCTCTAGTCCGGGATTTGGGGCTGATCCTGTACTGCCCTGGAAACAGAATTTGGGGCTAACACTCCTGTCTCTGGCAGGTTAGGGACACAGAACCCAAGTGTAAGCTGGTGATGGTTTGGAGCAACAAGGCAGGTAACTAACTGGTTTACGGTTCATTCCAAAGTCACTTCATCTCCGGGTGGGGGGCGGCGGGGGGAATAGCAGGATGAAGGGACGGCTTGGAAAATGCTGGGAAATGACTTTGGACCTGGAATTCACTCCAAGTTCCGTGCTCCGCCGCAAGCAACTTGTGTGAGGCACCCTGAGTTCCATCTCTGCACCGAGAGTGAAGAAGAGAGTGAAGTCAGCCAGTTGGAAGGCAGATGTCAGCTCTCAAACTCTCCTGAGCTCCTGCTTGTAAGTCAGATTTTCGCCTGAGAGGGACTGACTTTGGGAGGTGGACGAGTCTTTGTCAATTGCCCTCCGCAGCTACAAAGGAACAGGTAAGGAGCCAACAGCTCTGGCTGGCCAAGGTTCAGAGCAGCCACGAGGGGGGCGGGGGCTGGGGTCACTGCGTTCGTTTCGGGGGCCAAATTCCTTTATGTTCGTTCAGCGGTCATATTGAGGCTCGGTTCTTTATTTAGCAAACCATAGTAACAACCTCTGCACCCAGTCCTTGCCAGGGCAAACATCTCAACCCCAAACCAAATCACTGGGAACTCTATTAGGGAGAATTTCACAATCTTGTGGTGCATCCAGAGGAACCTGGAGGAGCTGCATTGTTTTCTGCTCTCCCTCTATTTAAAGCACAGATCTTACCACGACAAAGCGAACCTGTTTCTCAAATTAGAGGAGCCATGAAAATAAATATCCAAAGACTGCCCTAGAGGAAATCAAGGTCTAAGTCAAGAGATCAGGCACGGGTCCAAGAAAAACCCTCATAGTACATTTTGCCTCTCTGCTGTTTCATACCTCTGTGGGTTTCATCATTCGCTCGGGCCCGTCACCCTCTGTGAGCATAAGATTTGCTGGGGTCTTAGAATAAGCCTTATTTTCTCTTTGGCAAAGGCAGTATGTACAATCTGAAGTTTAGTTGCTTGTGTGAAAATCTGATCTCAACTATGACTTCTAGTATCCCCCAAGCCTGGGCAGGTTTGAGGGTGGGTGTGAGGACCTATAAGAGAGAGCCGGATCCCAGCAGAGGATCTTTGAGCCCCCTCTGAGGAACCCAAGTCGACCCGGACTGAGCCTATGGGCTTGATCTTCTAGAACTTGCTTCCATATCTGGGCTTAGCTGCGTGTGCTGCTTGTGCGGGAGCAGGGGGTCTCCTAGAGCAGGCATCTCAACCTTGACTGTGCATACACATCAGTGTTAAATGCAGATTTGAGTCAGGAGATCTGGGGCGTAGGGGCAGCCATGAGCCCAGGGCAAACCGGCCAGGGTGCTCCTAGTAGCACAAGTTCTCCAGAGAGGGTGCTGGGGGCTCTTTCAGCAGCACATGGTAGCGTTGAGGCGAGACCAGGCTCTACTGAGCTCTGGGATGCAGAGTGGGGATGGGGGGTGGGGGAGTGGGAGGAGGGGCATCGTGGAGGCCTGGCGAGCAGCACACACTTGCGAGCAAAGGAGCAGCTCACAGTCCCATGCCTTGCCTTGGGACTTAGGGGATAAGCTAAGGGCCAGTTGTTTATTTTTAAGCCTCAGATTCTTTTAGGACCAACTGATGAAATTTCTTCCTAAAATCAGAAACGCCGGAGACTGAAGAAACCTAAGGTCATCGTGTATGAGAACCCCCCATTCCTGCCCTTCAGTCTCCTCTAGCGCATCTTGCCCTGCAGCCCACCAACAGCCAGCACGTCGGGGGCAGTTCCTCCCTGCCTCCTGACCAGGAACTGTCCCCTTGAATTGAAAAAAAAGTGACCTTTCTGCAGCTTTCTTCCATCTGTTGTCTCTTCCCTAGAGAATATTGACTTCCCCCGCCCCCAACCCCTTTCTCTACCCAACCTTGCTGAGTGCTCTTGGGCAACTCGCCTTCTCTTTCTATACCTCTGCCTTCTCTGCCTGTCTGATAGAATTTCTGGCAAGATCAAATACAATTATTATGTGGAAGCACTTTGAACAAGTAGATTGGCCCTAGAACATAACGAATCATGGTAGCTACTGGTTTGTTTGGCTGGCTAGTTCTCCCCCTTGACGCCCTGTTTTCATGTCTACCTTCCAGCTCCAGATCCTACAACAACCCCCATGTCTATCCTTTCCTCCTTCTTTTTCTCCTTTTTTTCCTTCTCCTCCTCCTCCTCCCTCCTTCTGTTAAAATGCCAAGATTTATCTGGGCAAATGGTCACCCAGATAACAACCACATCTCCCAGTGCCCCTTGCAGCTAGGAGGGACGTAGGATTACATTCCTGCTACTGGACAGTGAGTGAATAACATCAGTACCACATCAGCACATTCTATGCCCCACTCTCTCCTCCCGTGTGGGAAATGGCAGCAACCACGGCGGCCACCTTAAACCAAAGGTGGGAGCCACCACTGAGGATGGAAGAGCTGTCCCAGTGCCTATACCTCGGAAGACCTTAGGGAACGGTGCTGTACGTCTGTTCCGCATTGCCAGCCTATCCGCGGACACTTCCAACAGGAAAATTCAACTTCTGTCTTGTTTGAGGCACTGTATTTTTGGAACTCTTTGCAGGACACTTAAGCCCATAACCTAACTCATGTATCCAGGGTTCACCCCCTTGGCATGTCTTTAGCTTAGCTCAGGACCACAGAAGCATTTCCTGTTTGTCATCATCTATAGATAGTTCCAACATGAGGTTCTCTTGAGTGATTTTCCAGTTTAAAGGTATCATAATCCTCCTCTGACCGTCATTTCTCTTAACTCTTCCACCCCTCCTTCTCTGCTCCCTTGCTTCTTCTTTCCTGGTTCAGGTGCTCTAAATATTTGGAGGAGAATAGAAGTCATAGAGTCATGGGTTTTTTTGCCAGGTCACAGCGCCTCAGGGCGGGCGGGCTAGGAGAAAAAAGGAATGTGAACGAGATTCTGAGATTAAGAGGAAGACCTTAATTACCTGCAGCTTGACTAATCACAGCTCTCTATTACTGAGAATGTTCTACCACATCTTTAGAAAGAAAAAAACTGCAACCAAATAAGGTGTCATGACGGATTCACTTGAAAAATCAATTTCCGAAGCCTGCGACAGAGTGTCAGCCCGTTGGCTACTCTCTCGAGGGCATCCAGATACAGCCAGGTGTGATGGGATGGGTATTTCTCATAATGGGTCTGAGGCTGTCCTTTCAAACCTGCTCTACTTCTCCTTTATCAAAGTGGACGCTTTCATATTAAGGGCAAATGGACTAAAATGTCCATTTTAAGGAACATATGCTAAAGAAATACTCTACAAATGTGCAAAGCTACAGGCATAAGGATGTTCTTTTTGGTGTTGTTTGCATCAGTAATAAAATTGGAAACAACGTAACAGGCAGCAATAGGAAGAGGATGGAATAAAAAATATATAACTTATCCGGGCACCTGGGTGGCTCAGTCGTTAAGTGTCTGCCTTCGGCTCAGGTCATGATCCTGGGGTCCTGGGATCGAGCCCCGCATTGGGCTCCCTGCCAGCTGGAAGCCTGCTTCTCCCTCTCCCACTCCCCCTGCTTGTGTTCTCTCTCTCACTGTGTCTCTCTCTGTCAAATAAATAAATAAAATCTTTAAAAAAAAAAAAAGACTTTCTCTCCCTCTCCCTCTGCTCCTCCCGGCCCCCACACCCATGCATGTGCACGTGCTTGCTCGCTCTCTCTCAAAAATAAATAAATCTTTAAAAATATATATATAGCTTATCATATGATAGAAGGAAAAGGTAGCCACTTCAAAGGAGATAGGTCTGAATGGATCGACCTGCAAAAATGTACATGATATTTTGTTAGCAAGATGATTGTATTTTTTACAAAAATGAACAACTGGTGCTTATATATATTTTTTCATATGCCTAGAAAAATAGTCTGGAAGGTTACAAATGAAATGATTAACAATGGTTGCCTCTGGGAAGTAGAATTAAGAGAGATGGGGGTAGATTTTCATATTTTATTCTATAGAATTCTATATTGTTTGACATTTTTTTATAATCGTAGGAATCCACCGTGAGGCAGGGATCATCTTATCTTGCTGATTGCCCTTTGATGAATAAAATATCGGAGCAATCAACAATAATAATATTAACAGGTATGTGCTAGGCACTGTCCTTTGGACTTTACGTATGTAAGTCTATCAAATTTTTGTAAATATGCTATGAAATAAGTACCATTACCATTTCCATTTTATAGATGGGGAGACAGAAGCACTGAGAGGGTAAGCAAGCTGCCCAAGGTAACCAAGTGATGGAACTGGGGTTGCATCCAGGCAGTTTGGCTCCAGAGACTGTTCTTACTCCTGTTGTACATTGATTAATTGGTGGAATGAATGAATGAATGAATGCTAAAAGTAAAAAAAAAAAATTCTGGCTCAGTCTTCGAAAAGTAGAAGAATCAATGAACCAGTAAAGCTCATTTCCAGAGCATTCTGCTTAATCAAGGTTCTACAATTTATCTTTCATTGCAAGGTAATGGGCTGTTTATACTCAGAAACTTCCAATGCTGAAAAGACACTGATGTTAACAGTTGTTGATGAGTGGCTGGGAAAGGCTGAACATTTTAATTTAAAGTAAGTGAAAGAATTAATTGCTGGCAAATTAAAAGGCTTCATCTGCCATTTCTCTCCTCCTTGGTCTTCTGCCTTCCACCCAGAACAATAACAAGGGCGTTGTTGACTACAAGTGTGGGGGGCTGGTGTTTCTTTTCCAAGCCGCCTGGTTTTGCAGCTTGTGCTTACACCTGGGGACCTGGAAATGTGATAATGAATTCTGCACTCCAGAAGCACCTCGATTCCTTGAGGGGTGGTTGGGACTCCTCCCTCCGAGAAAAAGGCTAAAGTGTAGACAGTGAGTTCCTGCAACAGAGGAAGTAGATTTCATCCCGTTTATATCCTCAGCAGCTGGAAGAGTGCCCGGCACATAGTAGGAGCTTTGCATAGGACCGGCTATCAGCACTGTCATCAGACATTTTGATGGTATAGAAGTTCTACGAAGAATAATAAACACCCCTTAATTGACATAGTGTTTTCTAAATTTACAAATTAACATTCATTCAGCAAATAGATACTAATGTGCAAAGCCCTGTGGGAGATACAGGTGAATACAAAATAGTCCCAGTCTTCGAGAAGCTTATAGTAGAATCTGAGAGATACATATACTATGTCAGCACTGTGACTTTAGAATAAGGAGAAGAATTTTTTAATCTGAAGTCAAGGAAAAACAGCATTTCTCTCTCTCTCTCTTTTTCTCACACTCTCTTCCTCCCTCCCCCCGTCCGTCTGTCCCTAATCTTAGCTATTATACAGGCGTCATTGTGTGGGTTACGCAATTTGTAAGCTTGCCTAAACTGAAGTTTTGTGGCACAAGGAGAACAAATAGAACCATTTCCCTAGGACAATCGAATGTGGTATCCTGGCAGAGTGGAGGCTGATTGGTGCACAATGGAGTTGAGGGTAAGTTTGCACATAAGCCAGGCACTCTTCCAGCTGCCGAGGTTACAAAAGGGAGGAAATCTACGTCCTCTGTTCCAGGAACCCACAGTGTATTCTTTAGCCTTTTTCCCCAGTGGGGGAGCCTCAGCAGTTCCTTAAGAAATCGAGGTGCTTCTGGAATAAAGAATTCTTTCCCACATTTCCAGGTCCCAGGTGTGTACGCACAAGCTGCAAAACCAGGCGGCTTAGAAAAGAAACACCAGCCCACCACACTTGTAGTCAACAACGCCCTTGTTATTGTTCTGGGTGGAAGGCAGAAGACCAAGGAGCAGAGAAATGGCAGACGAAGCCTTTTAATTTGCTGGCAATCAATTCTTTCACTTACTTGAAATCTCTTCTGGGGGAAGTCAGAAGAAAATCCCACAGGAAAGACGTATCAACCTGTTTGATGGGACAAATGATCTATTTGGGGGAGAGGATAGGAGAGGAGTGCTTAAATGAACAATCGTGCTGGCTACCTGATCCTTAGCAGTCTTATAGAAAGGGTATAGAGCAGTGAGTAACTAAGACTCATAACTGCGGTGGAATTAAAAAGATACTTGGCCCAAATTTGGACTACACACACCTCTGTCTTTCTCAGAGTGGATGTGCACAAGTGCCAAAGTCCTGAACTACAACAAGCCAGGGATATTGCAATTCTCCGTTTGTTTCCAATCAGAAATCATAACACCTCGTCGAATATTTCTGATGAATGTTTGCGTTTTGGGGAAGACGGTATAGCACAGTGGTAAGAAGAGCAGGTGTTGGTGTCAGGCTACCAGTGTTCAAAGTGCATCGTCTGTGTTACCGTGGATAAGGAGACCCTATGTGGACAGTAAGAAAGTCAAAGAGGACTGTCGTTAAGCTTAAATGAGATAACATTTGTGAAATACATGGTACATCGCAAGCACTCAATAATTGCTAGCTATTATCATGTTCCACAGGAACAGCAAGAAGGAAAGCGTGCAGAACCCGAGTTTGCCAAGTGTTTTCACATGCATGTTCTGGGGTGAAGCATGGTTCTTACGAGTCAAACTTCTGCGATCATACAGATGTGAGCTCAAATACTGGTTTCCTTCTCACCAACTTTCCAAACACAGGCAACTCAGTTAACCTCTGCGCCTCAGTTTCTTCATCTATAAAATGGGATAGTAGCGGCACGTGAGGAGTATAAGGGAGTAGCGAAGGTGAAATTAAATAATGTAGGTAAGTTGTTTAGCACATATTAAGTGCTCGGTAAGTGTTAGCAATTATTTATGATCTTATTTCTCCTCCTAACAGCTTTAGTATGAGGAACCTTAAACTCTGTATGTCAGAATGTCTCATGTTTAGCTGGAAGCATTCCAGATCAGGACTGAGATCACACTCCAGTGCAAGCAGAACACCTGACTGAGAACATTTTCCAGCGGTGACATAAGGGAGGTGTTTCAGAAAAATGAGTTAGAGGCTTCAAAGAGACGCACCTTGTACCTGAGCCAGGAATGAAGATTCTAGCCCCAGAAGCCTTAAAGCCAACAAAGGAAATCTGAAGGGAGGAGTCCATTTGAATCAGGCGCAGTGCCACAGTGCCCCTTCACCTCCTTAAATGGGGTCCTTACAGTGCACATTCTCTTCTGGTCTTAGCTCTGGTTATCAGGAGTAAAGGGTGGAGAGATCATGATAGGTCTCGATGTGCCCAGAAGGGTTTTGGCTGTCCTCGGAACTCTGCGGATGTGCTTCAAATTGAAGAGCATGCAGAATGTGGCCTCACCCGGGTGGGGCCGGCTGGGCACTCTTGGATGAGCCCCCACGAGGCTGCAGAACCGGGTGACTCCCCTCTGAGATCTGCTGAGTCAGAGAAGATTGTCTCCTTGCAGGCGCCTGTAGCAATGGTAGCAACAGACATGAAGGGACAGAATTCTATTTCCATGGAGCCCATCCTCCCTCGGCCTGTTCACCTTCTCTTTTCTCTCCAGTTACCTCCCAACTCACACTTCCTCAGACCCCTCATTCTTCCTCTGTAGAGATGCCCACTCACTCGACTCTATTTTTGAGTTCTGTGTATGCGACCTAGATGAGTGTCTACACGTGTTGATGTATAGTATCTACCCCCATGTGCTTGTTAATATGCGTATCTGTGTGGTCTTAAACCAAAGTCATGAAGCCAAACCTAAAGGAAACATGCTGGTTTGCTGAACTAAGGCAAATCTGAAGATTAAATTCTTCTTAGAAGAAAATAACTTGGTTCGGTTTAAGATAAGCAATAGAATTTTTCAAAAATCAATCTTGTAAGTAGATAATACATTTATAGGATTCAAAGTTGAATAAATATATATACATCAATGTCTGTGTTCTATCCTTGTCCTCAATGTATCCAGTTCCATCCCACCTCTCCAAACTGATAACCATGTCAATATTTCCTATGCATTCTTCCAGAGATTTTAAATACAAGCACAAGCAAATACAAATTTACAATGCATTCTCTTCCTTTCTACACATGAGAGCATGCTCTACATATTATTTTGCAGCTTACTTTTTATTTTTCACTTCAGAATCCATTTTGGAAATCTTTTAACTCAATTCACAAGAAGTGCCCACATTCTCTTTTTACAACTACACGGTATTCCACTGTATGGATGTACCATAGTAGATATATAACCAATCCCCTATTGCTGGACATTTAGGTTGTTGCCAATGTCTTGCGATAGCAAACAATACTGCAATGAATAACCAGTTCTGATGGTTATTACTAAATTGCCCACCTATGGGTGGCGCCAACTGAAGTTTGTAAGAGCAGCATAAGAGAATGCCCATTTCCCTTTTCCTTGCTAATACCAGACATTAATACACTTAGATTTTTACTAAGTTGATAGTGAAAAATGGTATTTCATTGTAGTTTGAACTTGTGCTTCTCTTAAAATATGAAGGACATTAAACTTTGTGAAATGAGTACCAAATAATTCGCTCCCAATTTGTTATCCGTAGTTTTACTTTGTTCAAGGAGTTTTTTGCTAAGCAAAGTTTTTTACTTTTATGAAATTTAATTTATTTTTTTTAAAGATTTTATTTATTTATTTGACAGAGAGAGAGACAGAGAGCGAGAGCAGGAACACAAGCAGGGGGAGTGGCAGAGGGAGAAGCAGGCTTCCTGCCGAGCAGGGAGCCCGATGCGGGGTTTGATCCCAGGACCCTGGGATCATGACCTGAGCTGAAGGCAGACGCTTAATGACTGAGCCACCCAGGCACCCCTGAAATTTAATTTTTAAATATTTTACTTTATGCCTTCTAGATTTTGTATCATAGTTTAAAAAGGTCTTCTCTAGTCTAAATTTATACAGGAACTTTCCTTTTAGGATTTATTTTTTTACATTCAATATTTGATTCATTTGGAATGGATCCTAGTATAATGCATTTCACAAATTCAGTGTAAACCTGAAGGACAAGGAAGGAAGTCAGAAGGATGTTCCCATGTGGGCTGAAGGCTGGAATCAAAAACATCCAGAAGATTCTCATAGATTCGTCATGTTTTTCATGTGTCCCTGCCCTTCCAACCACAGTTCTTCGGCCCAGAGGTGAGTATCTCACCCAATACAGGTCAATCCAAGCCCTCCTTAGGCATATTTGAACTTGGGACCAGAACAAGAATCAGGCAGTTCTTGGTGGAGATAGCCATTAAAGGTAAACCCTGGGACTTCCACAGGCCAGGCTTCCTTCCACATGAGATAGCAAGGTAGTAGTGAAAGAGTAAAATTAACACAGAGGAAAAGGGCAGAGATGATGGAATACTACTCAGCAACAAAAAGGAATGAACAATAGATATACACAACAGCATGAACCAACCTGAGTGAAAGAAGCTAGACAAAAATAAGAACCTACTATAGGATTCCATTGACACAAAACTCTTAAAAATGTAAACCAATCTAGAGTGACAGAACTTAGATCAGTCAATGCCAGGAAGAGGAGGGTGAGGAGAGGCAGAATGGGGTGGGAGAGAGGAATTACAAAGAGGCATACGGAAAACTGGAGAGTGATGGATATGTTACTATATTAATTGTGGTGATGGTTCCATGGGTGGGTATATACTTCAAAACGTTTCAAATAGTACACTGTACACTTATACAGTTCATTCTCCCAGTGATACCTCAACAAGGGTGTTTTTTAAAAAGCAGAGATGAGAGGAAAAATTAACAAGAAAGAAGCAGAGAGTATGTGTAGGAAGGAGGGAAAACAAAAGAAAGAATGAATTTAGATAGTATCTAGTTGTCCTGTTGGAAATGCCCAGCTGCTTTCCAGCTTGTTATCTTAACCCACACTTGTATTCTTGGGGTAATATATTTATCACTTTGCCCAAGCTGAGTTTCTATGCTCTGCAGACAGAATAATAGAACCATACCCTCCTTCTTCCTGAGAAATAACTCAAAGATTCCACTTTGGCCCATTTTCTTCCTTACCTTTTACATCCAGTTTAGCACCAAGTACAACCAATTCCACCTGCAAGCATTTCTTGACTTGTTCTCTCCCATCCAGACCTGCTGAGAGTTGAAGCTCTCATTCTCCAGTTAGACTCTTCACGTCTCTCAACTAGGCTCTATCCTCCATATTGTTTCCAAAGTTGCATATTCAAAGCATAGATCTGATCCTTCCATCCTCCCTTCTTAAAACGGTAGTATCAACAACTGGTGATGACTTAACATGTTGCCCACTGCAGCTCCCAGCCTGGCCCCAGTGTCCCCCTCCAGAGCACCTCTGCCATTCCCCACTTCCTGGCAGGCAGCTAACTCCAGCGCCACCAGGCATGTTTGCCCTTGAGTGCTCCTATCCTGTTTGTCCACCTGACAAACCTCTAACAGACTTAAAGTCTGACTCAAACGTTACCTTTTTATAGCTTTATTTGGCTATCTCAGGCTGAATTAATTGCTCCTTCATCTGTGTTCCCATAGCTCTTATCACCTCTGCTGTGGTGATTGATGAGTCTGTCTTTCCTAGAGGATGATAAACTTCTAAAGAGCAGGAAGTATGTCTTATCCATCTTTATAAACCCAGAAACTAGCCCAATTCACAAAATTGTAGCAGGTGCTTAATTAATGTCTTTTAATTGATTTAAATTGAGGGAATCAAAATAGATCGGTGGTTTTCAAGTCTTTTTGAACACTCCTCAATTCATCTCTTATTAAAAACAAAACATTACAAGGAATCTCAATTTATAATTTGGATAAAGGTGGAACTGATCTGGTTGAAGAGTAAATTAATGAATTTGATCCTGAGGCTATTTTGGCATTCAAGTTTTCTTTCTATCTGCATTCACGCATAAGAGATTTGCTTTTCTGCCACCTTCCCCTATCTCTATATCTTTTCTACCACCTGATGAAGACTCCACTGCCCTCTCTAGAAGTATTCTTGACCTTCCTGTATCACAAAAAGACCCCCAAAAGACAACTCCCCTGTGTTACCAGGTGCCCCTGCTCAACAGCTTTCCTGTGCCATAACAAATTCCCAATTATGGGGGTTTGGGGGTGGAAGATGTTTTTGGACAATGAGATTCCTAACCACAAAGAAAATTCTTACAGAGAGGCCTCTCGCTATTCGCTCAGATTACTAAGCTAGTTTCCAAAAAGTTACATGAAAGAATAAGTGCATCTCCAAAGTGCCAAGGAGTCTGGGAATTAAGCCATTTCTGTTGGGTCATCTCCCATTTATTCTTCCGGCATGCAGAGTCTTAATTTAAAATTTGGAGTCTCTGGTCTTTTATTTCCATAATTTCAATTTATAGAGTTGATTCTCATACCGTATCAGTCTAGTATTATCTAAAGAGTTACCATGTTTTAATCCCCCCACAGTTTTATAAACAAAGCTGGTTCAACATAAAAACCAATAGTCTACAATTGGAACCCAGAGGAAGCATTCAGAACATTTGTGGCATATAGAATTTATGATAAAGATAAAACTGAAGCAATTTCATTGTTTGTAGGCAAAGTGAGGGCATTGGACCAGATGATCTCTGAGGGTTCCTCCAACCTGTGAGTTTATGACTTCTGGGCAGATGAGAACAACAGCATAGGTTTCAAGTGAACTGTGTAAGAAATGAATTGTTCATTGCACAAATAAATAGCATACAATGGCAATAAATCTCAGAAAGAACATTTTGAAAATTATCTTCAGTACAGTTTCATTTTTGTCTTACTTTTCTTACTTCCTAAGAAATGCCACTTGTATGAGGTTTCAACTGTGATTCAGCAAATGGTATGTGTATTTGTGATATCTCCCACACCCCAGGATAGAGGCCACAGGATCTAGAGCCATTTTGCAAGGTCAATAGGACTAAATTAAGAGAGGAAAGGACTTTTTCAGCTGCTTAAAAATGTGAAGAAAGAGGGTATTTCAAAAGTGGATATGTTGGTAAGAATTCAAAATCCATTTGCCCATACCATTACATGGCTAGTTTACCAGGCTAAACCCCAAAAGCTATTTAACCCAAAATATAATACAAAAGGACCATTAACAGCCTTATTTTGATATACTTAGCTTCATTTATAGAATTTATAGAATCATTTTCTTAGGGAAAAAAAACCCCATCCTGCATTCCCTGCTGCGACACCACGGACATCTCTCCCTCGGTCCAGCAGTTGAAACAGACCTGCTGCAGTGGGGACGATCGTGGTGCTGGTGGTGGTGCCACCAGCCACCCACAGTTCATTCAAGCTTTACATCTGCCTCAGAGAAGGCAAAGTTGATCCAAACTAGGGAACACGGAAAAGTTATCTAGAAGGGTGGAGTTGTGAATGTCAACTCTCCCCACTCTTATTGTTTAAGTTCTTCTATAAATTGAATATTCACAACAGACTGCTTGTCTTTGCTTTAATTCAGAATCCTGTGTTGTGACCATGATTGAGAACTTAAATGCTCTTTGTTATTATTAGTAAATGGTTTTATGTACCTTGATTATAATAAATTTGTTTTTGAATTTCATTGTAATACCTAAATTGATCATTATCACAAATGGATGTCAGTATTTGGCTGTCAGTATTTTTCTTCTAGCAGAAATGAATGATACACATTTTTTGAATTAGTGTGTTGTGGGTTTCTTTCTTAACTACTTGAAGAGGAAAAAAACACATAGTGATAAAGTGTATTTTGAACCAAACACGAGATCAGTCATTCATTCAACAAACATTTATTGAGTACCGACTATTGGGCTGAATCCTCTGGAGTATACTAAGATGAATAAATCACATTTCCTGCATTCATGGAACTTATGAATTACAGCAAATAACACAGATAAATAAATAGCCCTACTAAAGGTAAAATGAATAAGTATTGTAAGAGATGACAGTTCTTTGGGCAACAAAAGAGGGGGAAAGGATATTCAATTAAGACAAGAGAAGTTTCTTGGAGAAATTGGTGCATAAATTGATCCTTGTTGGAGAATCAAGACCCAAAAAGTGATGAGAGGGGACCCCAAGGAGGAGGGAACGGAAAACCACTGATGGTTCTAGAAAGGGGAAGTGTCATGGGTTAGTTGAGTGGTTTAGAAAGCAGACAGACACTAGCTCAACAAGGATTGCAGTGATTCAAATGAACTTTACATGCCTGGACCATATGAAACTGGCATGAACAGAGCACACAGATTCGAGAGATGCTAAAGAAGCCAAGTCAACAAGCCTTGGGGATCCTTTAGAGACAAGTGGAAACACAGATCTGGAAATCAGTACAGGGAATTACTGAAATTATAGAATAGTGGTTCTCAAGCTTATTAAGCAGAAGAATTACCCAGAAAGCTTATTTAATGCAGGTTTCTGGCTCTGCCCTGTGGATGTAGAAATTGAGTAAGATTTAAGTTTGGGCTTAGGATCTGTGTTCTTAAGTAGCATCCCAGATAATCTGGATGCATGTGGTGCACTGATCACACATGAGAAAACAGTGCTATGGACTTAGGGATTTCCAAGAGAGTGTACAAAGAACAAAAGGTGGCTGAGGATGGCTATTTAAGAAAATGAGGGAGAGAATTTGCCCACTGGCGCTCCTACCATGTGCCACATATTTCTCCATGTCCTGGGATCAAAGATCTTGCTTTCTTGGAGCTTCTAAAGTAAAAGAATACATACACAGAAATTAAATGGCTTTAAATAGAGCCATGGAGAAAATAAAGCAGAATAAGGGCTAGAGAGTGAGGAGGTTTGGGGGAGTGAAGGGAGGCGGAAAGGATAGTGTGGGAAGCACTTTTTGATTCAATAAGGAAAAGCTCTCAGAAAGTGACATTTGAGTGGAAAGCTGAGAAGAGAAAGGGCCATAAGAAGCTCTGGGAGGAGGGGCGCCTGGGTGGCTCAATTGTTAAGCGTCTGCCTTCAGCTCAGATCATGATCCCAGTGTCCTGGGATCGAGCCCCACATCGGACTCCCTGCTCAGCCAGGAGCCTGCTTCTCCCTCTTCCACTCACCCCTGCTTGTGTTTCCTCTCTAGCTGTCTTTCTCTCTCTGTCAAATAAATAAAGTCTTTAAAAACAAGAAAAGAAGCTCTGGGAGGAGAGCATTGCAGGCACATATGTAAAGCTTACGATGTGTAAGGCAGATGTGTCAGGATTAGGGAGTTGGAAGCAGCTTGGTGTGTTCAGAGAATGGCTGCAGGACCAGGGTGCAATGGGGCTGGCGCAGAGTGAGTTAGTGGAGGAATGGTACGAGATGAGGACAGAGAAGCCAGCAGGAGCCAAGTCATGCCCTTGTAGACTAGGGCAAGGATTTTGGAGTTTAAGGTGTGTGGCGAATTCCCTGGAAGTTTCGAATAGGAGAATGACAGCATCTGACTTGCTTTTTGGAAGGCTCACATTGCTTTTGCCGTGAAGTGTAGAGAGCAGGTGTGGAAGCGAGAGCCCAGTGAGGAGGCTACTGAAGGGGTCCAGGTGGCGGTTATGGTGGTTGGGACATGGATGGTGGCGGCAGAGGTGGTCAGAGGAGGGCAAACCTGACATATGTTATGAAGGTAGAAATGACATAATTTGCTGATGGATTAGCTGCGAGATCTGAGGGAAATTTCTAGGTGTTTTTGCTTGGTTTTTGGTAGAAGAAACAATTAAACATTTAAGAGATGAAGACGACATAGTATGAAAACAAAAGGGAAGTGGGCTGCCGGGTCTCTTTGGTTTTGGTATCCCTAATGCCTTGAACCATGATGACACAGAGGAAGAGCTTAACGAATGTTTCTTGAATGAGGGGCACCTGGGTGGCTCAGTAAGTTGAGCGTCTGACTCTTGGTTTCAGCTCAGGTCATGATCTCAGGGTCGTGAGATAGAGTTCAGCATCAGGCTCCATGCTTAGTGCAAAGTCTGCTGGAGATTCTCTTTCCCTCTCCCTCTACCCCTCCCCCCACTGAAAGAAATAAATAAATAAAATCTTCTTAAAAAAGTATTTCTTGAATTACTGAAAGACTCAACGCTGTAGAATAGCTAAGAAGGTGAGGACTAGAAAAAGCCATTAGATGGTATAATTAAGAGGTTGCTGGGAGGAAGGGCAGAGGGTGGGTAATTAACATGGAGGAAGTTGCAGTTTGGGAGCCAGGAAATAACAGTGGTTGGAGGCAATGGGGAAGGTCAGCGGTGGAGAACGGACATTGGTAGGGCTGAGCCAATACAGATGACAGAAAGGAGGAGCTTGTGCCTTGGGTGGAACCAAGACAGTTGAATAATGACTGACATCTGAAAGAAGTGCTGTAATTACGTGTTAAATGATTCTTTTTCAATCTCTTATAGGGATGTGGGTGAGTATGTGTAGATGAATGTTCATGCTTACACAGTTGTGGGGGTTTGGACTCACAAGAGTAGCATCTGTTAGGAGGAAAGCATGCTCACATCTACAGGGATATATAGTTGTGCCAGCAAATTGCAGTTGCTTAAACAACTTTCTCCCTCATTCCCTTCCTCCTCTCCTCCCGTTCCTCTCTTCTTCCTTCTCTCTTTCCTTCCTTTCTCTCATTCTTTGATGCAGGTTTTTATTTTATTTTAAAGATTTTATTTGGGGCGCCTGGGTGGCTTAGGCGGTTAAGCGTCTGCCTTCGGCTCAGGTCATGATCCCGGGGTCCTGGTATCGAGTCCCGCATCGGGCTCTCTACTCAGCAGAGAGCCTGCTTCTCCCTCTCCCTCTGCCTGCCACTCTGCCTACTTGTGCTCTCTATCTCTCTGTCAAATAAATAAATAAAATCTAGAGAGACACAGCGAGAGAGGGAACATAGCAGGGGGAGTGGGAGAGGGAGAAGCAGGCTTCCCGCTGAACAGGGAGCCTGAAGTGGGACTCGATCCCAGGACCCCAAGATCATGACCTGAGCCGAAGGCAGACGCTTAACCGCCTAAGCCACCCAGGCACCCCAAATGTAGGTTTTTAAAGACCTTGAATAGATGAGCTGAGATACTCCCTTGAAAAAAAGATTCTAATTTAAATATCCTGGTAATCAAGAACAGAATAAAGGAATTCTGACCAATGTCATACCTTAACAAATGAGAGGGGACATTATCTTTCCAACCTGAATTTGTGATGTAAAGTGTATTTCAAAAGAGCCTGAAGCTACTTTCTAACTGATATGTTGGTGGACTGCCCTTCTCACAAGTGTATTTCTAGGTGGAGGTGAGCCTTACGTTCCCTCCCACCTGTGCCCTCTTTGAACTATTTTGGTCAGAAAATGTGGTTGTGAAAGGCTTGCCGCATTCCAACCAACAGCGTCCATTATCACTTGATGGATAGAATCCTAAAGAAGTAATTCAATATGTGTAACATTTAATCTTTTTCAGAGTGGTCCATGAAATTAGTTTTAAGCATCTCATAAAACAGGGACACATTCCAAGTTTGTGTTGTTATAAGATTATCTTTAAATAAAATATCATGAAGACGTTTTATCTTGACATAACAAACTACCTTCCGCCCATATTTTAATACAATTTCCTGAATTTCAGTACATGCCATACCTAATAGAGTAATAATTTCTAAGCAGTCAATCTGCCTGTTCTTTGCAGACTTACGATAGCACAGCTAATACCACGCTAGAGTAATGCCCTGCCTGTTTTTAATGACCTTGAGCCAACTAGCTAAGATCCTCCTTTGGAAAGAAGTTCTAATTTAAATACCCTGTTAATCAAGAAGGGCATATTTACATTTAATTTAGAAAGTTCTTACCAACCTTAAATCGCAGTTCTTGACTATAGACACAGTCCCTTGGGGTTGGGAGGGGGGGTTGGAAATGCATAGAGGCACTTTTGGTTGTCATGATGACTGGGAGATGCTATTGTCCCTAATCACCTCCAATCTCCGGAAGGCCCCTACCAGGCAGTTTCAGGCCTGCATGTATTTGTGTGTTATTCCTTCTTCCTGCAATGATCTGCCCCATCCCTGCGTCAACTGTGTATGTGTGTTTATTATTGACTATTTGTGCAACCATTATCACTACCTAGTTCCAGAACATTTCCATCACCCCAAGAGGAAACCCTGTGCCTACGAAGCAGTTACTCCCCATTTCCAATCACCAGCCCCATCCCATGGAAACCACTAAGCTTTCTGTCTTTATAGATTGCCTATTATAGATATTTCTTTTGATGGAATCACACAATCTGTTACCTTTGTGTCTGGCTTCATTCACTTGGCATTATGTTTTCAAGGTTCATCCACGTTGTAGAATGTATCAGCACATCATTTCATTTTATGGGTAAATCATATTCCACTGTATGGATATATGATATTTTGTTTATCCATTCACCTGAAGATGCACATTTGTGTTGTTCCTACATTTCTGGCTCTTGTGAATAGTGCTAGTATGAATATTTGTGTACAGATTTTTGTTTCCACCTGTTATCAGTTTGGGGGGTTATACACCCAGGAGTGGAATTGCTGAACCATATGGTGATTTGATGTTTAACAATGGATTGAGCATTTTCTAAGAAATCCCCTCTGAAGTCTTTCTGGGCCTGTCTATTCCCTTCACCCAACTTATCCTTCCTTCTGCGTATGACCACTGTTGCCAATGTATACACCTCTCCTGGCGCCTGAACTTGAGTTTAACAATCTTATATTTCCTGCCTCCTGCTAGTAGATTATAAACTCCTGAGGGCAGAACCCAGGTCTTATTTTTCTTTGTATTGCTTACTGCAACTCCATTTATTTTTGGTGAATTATAAGCTGTTGATCTTTGCTGGGAAAATGACTGTTTTCTGGGTGCGGAAAAAACTTAGCTTCCAACAGGGTGACTTCTCACTTGGAGAACCAAGAACTTTAGATGCTATAAAGTAGTAATTGCTGTTTTTAACTGTAATTGCTTGGGCGTGCTGGCACAGCCAGTTGCTATTATATTTATTTAGGCAAAGAAAGAGAGGGCGTATGTGTGTATATGTGTGGGGAAGAAGAGGCTGTATTCTTGATGTTGCAGCTTTTTGACAGTAAGCTGCATTTGCAAAATCTGTCTACCAGCCAATGACCTCAACCGATGTAGGAGGAACTTCTCAGAACTTCATCTCTGAACAATTCTGAATTGCTGGGCTCCTCCACTGTTATGCTGATATCTGAAAATGCTGCGTTTTATAAGTCATAGGTCTGCCTAGAGCTACTAGCATTTTTGGCAATCTTGCAAAATCACAAGGGTTTTAATTAAATAGTTTTCAGAGTAGCTTTACTTAATGGGTCATAGGACAAAATGTTGAATTAACACAAAGAATTTCCTAATGGAGTGAAAACAAATGGGGGGTGGCTTCTCATGTGAGCTTCCTGTAATTGGAACCACCAATCAGAAGTGTCGCATGAGGGCTCTCTAACGGAATACGTTTTGTCTGTGAATCAGCATTCAACATTAAATGCTGAAAAAGGGTTGACTTTCCAAATGCAAAAGCACTGAGGGTCAGACAGAGGCATGGCATGGCTTATTCTTACTAAGAACATATAATCTAGCCGGAGAGGTGAGAAATAGACACATAAAAGATAATTAGCCAGGTAGGTAACATGTAGGAGCTAGAGGAGCAATATAAACACTTGGCAATATTAGGTGAGGCAGGGGGGTAAGGAGAGATGCTACTTGAGCAGTCCATGAAGTGTGGAGAAGTGCTTAAGATAGGCAGAGAGGTTGTGTGTTCCAACTGAAGAGCATGATGCATGTCAAGAGCATGCAATGGTTAAGGACCACTGAGCAAATTAGTCTAAATGGAGCAGGATAGGGAATAAGGGGACACAGGAATGGCATGGGTACATTGGGAATCAGATTGAAAAGAGCCTTGAAAATAAAAATAAGTTTAGACTTTATCCTGAAGGGATTGAGAAGCGGTTCGGGCTTCTGAGCAGGAGAGTGACACATTGACGGTTATATTTACAGAAAATAATCTAACGAGGTTTTATAGACTGGCTTAAAGGGAGAAAATAATGGAAAAGAGAAACAAGTCAAGAGACTCTTGAAATAGTCCAGCCAAGAACTGAGAATTTGAACTAGAGCAGTGGCAACGGGGATATGAAGAAGGGTGTGAGTAGGAGGTAGATTCATAAGTAAAATTGGGTTTTCTTTTGTTTAGAGAGACATTAAAAAGTGTTCGTTTTATGTTTAATTTATCTATTCCTACTTTATAGTTTCCACACACCGCTCTGTTGGAAATCAGGACCTCCTTAACTGATGAAGGAGATCAGAATATGACACCCTAAAATATGCCACTTTGGTTTAAGGATTATTTTGAGCTGAAGGCAATTAAAACATTGCAGACACAGAAGGAACTCTGCCCTCCCCTTACTGCCTAAAAGGAGGGGATAAATTTTCCTTTGCAAAGGAAGCACAAATTTCCGTTTGTAAAGATGTCTCCCTTTCTAGCACCAGGAAGAGGAAAATACTTTTAATCACTGGAGATGACTCTTATCACTGGAGACAGCACTAACTTCAATCTTCATAACAAACCTTATTGAGTAAACAGCTTTTATCTACCATGCATTTCCTAGTTAACTTCCGACGATTTACTGCGCCTAGAAGCCCAAACTGCCCCCTTCTTTCCTTTGTCTAGTCACTTCTCCACCATTTATCACCCTTTGTTAAAGTGGTATATAAACCCCAGGGTCTAACCTGTTTTTTGGATTTTCACTTCTTTTCTGGAAAACCCCATGGGCAGACTAAATAAACCTTTCTCCTGTTAATCTGTCTTTTTGTCATTTTAATTTGCAGGCTCTGCGAACTGAACCTAAGAGGGTAGAGGAAGTTTTTTGTCCCCTACACTGACCATTCAACGATGCCCTCGAACAACTGACCAACAATCAGTCATGTGACCTCTTTTATTTATAGTCTGATGCCAAATCTCAGGTGGATTTTAAGTGCTGCCTGACAATCTGAATATATTTCTCTAGTAAATTTACTGGAGTGTGAGCTCTAAGTAGGCAAGGATTTCTGTTCTGCTCACTGGTCTATCGCAAGAGCCTAGAACAGAGCCTGGTACATAGCATGTACAGTGAATGTTATGGACAAGTATTTCACACTTTCTTCTCTTTTCAAAGACCTCAGACCCTTTCACTGCAATTCACACTGAGCTTTTTAGTTCACTGAGAAAAGAGAATTGGGGCACCTGGGTGGCTCAGTCGGTTAAGCATCTGCCTTCGGTTCAGGTCATGATCTTGGGGTCCTGGGATCGAGCCCTGCATCAGGCTCCCTGCTCAGCAGGGGAGTCTACTTCTCCCTCTCCCTCTCCCTCTGCCCCTGCTCGTGCTCTCTCTCTCATTCACTCTCTCTCTCTCTCTCTCAAATAAATAAATAAAATCTTTAAAAAAAAGAGAGAGAATAGAATTAATCTGAGGAGAATATCCACATACTCCTACAGCAAAGGCAGCCACCCCCTTGTAAACTTACCCATATTTGCTCCTTTCCACTATCACAAAGGACAATTTCTCCCAGCTTCTATCCAAGGCTGACTCTTCCAACTGTACATGGTATCCCAGCCCCTGGGATAGACTTTGCTCCTGCAGTTGGCTCTTCTCTCTCCTACATCACCAGTTTCTCCTCTCAGCTGGATGATTCCCAGCAGCATTCAGATTGGGTTAGGAGAAAGCTCTGAGCAGAAAAGCAAAGAGATGCTTTGGCATGTGCTGGGTGCTAGCAACCTGCACAGCACAGTCCAACAAAACTGCCTTTAGGTGGCCTGCAGGCACCCAAAGCATCTGTTGAAGGAGCTGACTACAGTTTTTTAATGCATAATTTTGTACCTGACAATTAGCAGGTGTTAAATAAATATTCACTGAGGAATGGATAATATCTCCCATCTTAAATTGTCCCTCTTTTGGCTATAATCCCTCCAATTACCACCTCATTCCTCTTCACTTTTTTTTTTTTAAGATTTTATTTATTTATTCATGAGAGAGAGAGAGGCAGAGGGAGAAGCAGGCTCTCCGCAGAGCAGGGAGCCCGATGCAGGACTCGATCCCAGGACCCTGGGATCATGACCTGAGCCGAAGGCAGATGCTTAACTGACTGAGCCACCCAGGCGTCCCTCTTCACTTTTTTTTTTTTAAGATTTATTTATTTGACAGAGAGAGAGAGCACAAGCAGGGGGAGTGGCAGGCAAAGGGACAGGGAGAAGCAGGCTCCCCGCTGAACAGGGCGAGCCGATGTGGGACTCGATCCCAAGACCCCGGGATCATGACCTGAGCCGAAGGCAGTCTCTCAACCAGCTGAGCCACTCAGGCGCCCCTCCTCTTCACTTTTATAGCCAAATCCACAAGAGCATTGTTTATATACTTGCTGTCTCCACTTCCTATCCTCTTTGTCTCTCTTGATCTCACTCCAATCCTACTTTCATCTCTACCATTCTACTGCAATTTTGAGATCACTAACGACCTCCATTTTGCCAAATTCAATTCTTAGACCTCATCTTACCTGACCTGTCAAGCAATCATTTGACCCAGGGAATCATGCCTCCTTCCCTTTTCCTCATTGGCCCCTCCTTTTCAATCACATTTGCTGGTTCCTACTCAGCAATTAATTTTGGAATATTCCTTCTTCTGCCTTCAGACATCTCTTTTCTATCATACTGACTCCCATACTTTATGTCCTATCTATATGCTGATGACTAAAATTTATATCCAGGCCCTAAATTTGAGACTCATGTATTCAACATCTCCTCTTAGATTTCAAATAGACATTTCTTTTTCTCTCTCTTTTTTCTTTTAAATTTTAGGTGCATAGAAATGAATTAATCATAACCTTTGGTTGATGATACACTCATTTTTGGTCAATGTTTGGCCTTCTTTAAAATTTTTTTATTAATTGTTTTAAATAATATAATAAATACCTATGAATTCACAGCCCAATACAGAATATAGAATGTTGACAATAATGTAAATCATACTCTATGGTCTTCCTCCATCCCATCCCTGTACCGCCCTGCTCCCCTTGAACCCCTTCTCACCATCTCCATCACTATAATTTTCCCATATGTCATCAGCTATCTCCTGGACTTACACAGTAGTCTTCTAACCAATCTCTGGGCTTCTTCTTTTGCATCTCACTCCCACCCCCAGCCAATCAATTCTTTTTGTTGTATCTGGGGTGATTCTTCATGGTCTGCTCACATAAATTTTCTCTTCATAACTTCCAGTGGCTTCCCATCTCATGCAGGATAAAATCCAAAATCCTTACAATGAATTACCAGGACCTGTTTGACCTGACTCTTGGTTCTGATCTGCTATCATCTTCCTCACTGTTCCTTTGGCCTAAAGTCTTGGAAGTTGCTGTTCCAACTGCCTAGAGTACTCTTTCCCTAAATATCTTGTCCCTTTCTCTTATTTTATTCAGGTTGTTGCTCACCAGTTACTCCTCAGTTTTCATTAGGAACAGTATTCCTCATCCACTTCCCAAGTCATTTTCCAACTCCCTTATTCTATTCATGACACCCTTTAACCTCTTATCTGCATATTTGTTTATTGTCTGTCTTGTCTCCGTAGAGTGAATGCTCCATGAGGGCAGGGGCCTGGTCGTGTTCACCACTCTAATCCCACTACCTAGAACAATATCTGGCACTTGTTATAGGCTGGGGTCCCTGGAAAGCAGACTCTGAGATAGGTTTTGGTGTGCATGACTTCTATTAGGGAGTATTCTTGGGATGAACAGCTATAAAAGGGAAGAGAAAGAAACAGAATTGGTCAGAGGGAGAAGTTGGGCGATGATACAGTCTTCATGAAGGCCTTAGCCAACCCCACAGGAAACTCTCAAGCTGGGATGGCCTTTCAGAGTTGTACCAAATTGGGGTGACAAACCTGGGCCTTTGTAGGCCCGTGTAGATCAGTTGTTATGGGGGTTGCCCTAGGAAGGGGGCATGACCTTGGAGGAAGGGCTCTCTTTAGCTAGGCAATTGAGCCGTGGGCTGACAGCTGAGTGTTTACTGCCAGCAACACTGCCAGGAGCTGGGGAAATAATTCCTTCATTTCTGAAGGAAGATCTAGGTGGCATATCACAATACCCACTATAGCACTCAATAAGTTGAACAAATAAACTTATTGAGATCCAAGAAGAGAACAGATGGGGTGAGGGTTCATGACATGCAAAAAAGGAAAGAAAGGAAAACCAGGTCAGTGAATCCTCATGCCTGAAGTCCCCCATTTGCCTACTCTGGGGAAGGCCCTGTGCTGGCGCTCTGTGGGATATAATGTCAAAAACAACGTGCCTCCTGCCCTTGAGAAAGAGAATGAAACAAAAGCGCAAACATCCATGGCACCGAGCAGTGTATTTTAACTTCCATGTGTAGCACAAACTAGTGCTCATAGTGGGAAAAGAGGAAGAGGATAATAGATGTAATGAGCATCACCAGTGTAACCTTACAGATGAAGACACCGAGCACAGAAAGATGAAAGGACTTTGCAGGGTCATGCAGCAGATCAGTGTCAGAAGTAAAACCTAACGATAAACGCATAGCCCCCATGCCCCTTAAACGACTGCCTAAATATTTGGCCAGAGCTCCTTATGTGTTGCCTGCTTCCCCCTTCTTTAATTAATACAATGGGAGTCACCAGCCAACCCAGTTGCGGGGTCAAGCAGACACTCTCACCTAACTGTTACCACTGCAAAGAGGAATGACATCACTTGAGTCAGCTTGGGGTCTGTCTTCCCGTAGCTCCTGAATAGCAAGCGGAGAAATAAACTATGGGCATTATTGTGGGGGTAAGAGAACAATATACAAGGCTCCAGCAGAGGTCATTAGCCTTGGCTGTGATGGAAAAAAGAAAATACTCTACGGTGGTGACATCAGAGAGTGACAAATAGTGACTTGAAACCATGGTTTCAGCTTGAGGTTCCAACGTGGCTTTGTGTTTTCCCTCAAGTTAACCAATTTCCATTTGCCTAATCTAATCAACCTGAATAGCAACCTGCCAAACTGCCCTCTGTTGGATTTATACTCCTGCTTGCAAAGCTTGAGGGTGCCTATTTACCCAAACCCTTGACAACCCTTGTTGTCAAACCCTTGTACGGTTGCCAAGCTGACAGATGAAAATAGCATCTCACTGTAGTTTTAATTTGAATTGATCTTATTATAAATGAGTTGAAGCAGGTATTTTAAAAGCTATTTGTATTTTATTTACTATAAACCGTATGTTCATATCCTTTGCCCCTTTTCCATTGGGTAGTTGAACTTCTATATTTATAATAAGGAAACTTCTGTAAGGAATATCTTAGAAATAGAAGCCCTTCATTTGTAGTATGAGTTGCAAATAACTTTCTCAATTTGTCATTTGCCTTTTGATCTTGCTTATAGCATCAGTTGTGTGTGTGTGTGTGTGTGTGTGTGTGTGTGTGTGTGTAAGAAACCATCCCAAAACATATTGGCTTAACACAACAGGCATTTATTTACTCATAATGTTATGGTCTGGCCTCAGCTGAGACCACTGATGTCTGTTCCACGAGGTGTCAGCTGGGTTCACCTATGCTTTAAAGTCACCCAGTGGTTGATGGCCTCAATCACAGGTCTGGTGGTTGACTGTCAGTAGAGATAATGGAGATCACTAGCCATTCAGCAGGCTAACCTCGTATTCATGGTGGTCACAGGTTCTAAAACATAGCAAGAGAGCAAGCACCAATGCCCAGGTATTTTTAAGTTTCTGCTTGTGTCACATTTGTTATTGTCCCAATGGTCAAAGCAAGTAACATGGCTAAGGCTAGAGTCAGGGTAGGAAAGCAATACCCAGGGATGTGAATAAAGGGAAGAAATTTGGGGCACCTGGGTGGCAGAATCAGTTAAGTGTCCAAATCTTGGTTTCGGTTCAGGTCCTGATCTCAAAGTTGTGGGATCAAGCCCCATGTCAGGGTCCATGCTCACTGTGGCGTCTGCTTGAGATTCTCTCTCCCTCTTCTTCTGCCCCTCCCAGTTGTGCTCTCTCTCTCTCTCTAAAATAAATAAAATAAATCTTTAAAAATAGGGGCTCCTGGGTGGCTCAGTCGGTTAAGCATCGGCCTTTGGCTCAGGTCATGATCTCAGGGTCCTTGGATTGAGCCCCGCGATGGGCTCCCTGCTCAGCGGGGGGCCTGCTTTTCCCTCTCCCTTTGTTCCTCTTCCCTTGCCCCTCTCCCCACTCATTCTCTCTCTCTCTTTCTCTCTCTCTCATAAATAAATAAAATCTTTAAAAAATAATAATATATCTTTAAAAATAAATAAAAGGAAGAAATTTGTGGCCATTTTGCAAATAATCTACCACACTTATGGGATTTGTTTGTTTTGGGTTTTGGTTCTTTATCTTGGTGTTACTATTTGTCAGTTTGTTTTTCTATACAGTTTTTAATTTTTATATAATACAATTTCATGGATTCTGAATCTTGAGTCATAGGTAGAAAGCCCTTCCCCACTCTAAGATTAAAGGTAATCCCTATTTTCTTCTTTTATGACTTCATTGCTTACATTTAAACTTTGATTCATTTGAAATTTATCCTTGTGTTTACTCCACATTTTTACATATATATATACATATACATATATATATATATATATATATTTTTTTTTTTTTAAGAGAGAGAGTGTAAGTGGGGGCGAGAGGGAGAGAGAGAATCTCAAGCAGGCTCCACGCCCAGTGTGGAGCTCAACATAGGGCTTGATCTCACAATCCTGAGATGGTGACCTTAGCCAAAATCAAGAGTTGGATGTTTAACTGACTGAGCCACCCAGGGCCCCCACATTTATATTCTTAACTAAAAAAGAGTCCTCCTCAATTTGGAAGGTTGTTGTATCAGTCAGGATAGAAAAAGTTATACCCAATTACAAACAAATCCTAATCTTAGTGGCTTTTAACAAGAAAAATTTATTTCATGCTACATGTCCATCAGGGTTTGGCATAAGCTCTGCTCCACATCAGCTTTACTCTGGGGCCCAGACTGATGAACCATCCTCCATCTAGAACATTCCCAGTCTTGCACAGGAGAGAGACCATGAGCAAACACAGACTGCCTCTTCCAGCCTCCTCTTGGAAGTCACACACGTCCCTTCCACTCTCACTTCATTGGCTAAAACAAGTTGCACAACCAATCATGATGCCAATGAGGTCTTCCCCTGAGGAGGGAGAGCAAATATTTGGGAACAACATTTACAACATTTCAGTCTTTCAAAATTGTCCTTTCTGCTAATGTACAGCTCTGGAAAGAAACACACATGGAGCCTGAAGCAGGCTGGGGACCCCGTCTCACCAGCGAGCGCAGGAACATCACCGCTAGCCTGTGGTTATACCTGCCAGAGGCATTTGGTCCCCAGATCTTGTATCCTGCTCAGATCAGAGGGAACAAGTGTAGTCTAGAGCAACAAAGGACAGAAAGGGAGGACCAGTGGGGCTCACCTAGGGGACTATTATAAGTTGAATTATGCCTCCCTTAAAAGAAATACATTGGAGTACTAACCCCCACCCCCGGTACCTCAGAATGTTACCTTATTCGGAGCTGAGGTCTTTACAGAGATACTCAAGTTAAAATGAGCTCATTAGGATGAGTCCTGATCCAATATGACTGGTATCCTTACAAAATGGGAAATTTGGACACACACATGTACAGAGGGAAGATGATGTCAATGCACAGGGAAAAGCCAGCCATCCACAAGCCAAGGAGGGAGAGAAAGAGAGAGAGAGAATGAGTGGGGAGAGGGGCAAGGGGAGAGGAACAAAGGGAGAGGGAAAAGCAGACCCCTCCTTCAGAGCCCATGAAGGAACCGACCCTGCCAACACCTTAGTGTCGGACTTCCAGCCTCCAGGACCGTGAGATGGTAAGTGTCTGCTGCACGAGCCCCTGGTTCTCGGGGATGGCAGCCCAAGCAAACAAATACAGGGAACATCGCCAGTTGCTTGGGAGGGGCCTCCTGGATGCTCTTTTGAAAGGGTTTCTGGTGCCCCAGCAGACGAGCAGGAAAGAAATCCGTGACCAGCTAGCAATGTTGTCCCTGAACGTGGGGTGGGGAGCAGTACTGAATTTAGACTCAACTGGCCAGAATATGCAGCCGGGCTCCAGCACATTGGGCCTTTGCCAGGAAAACGGGGGCTTTGCTGAAAGATGAGGAAGGGGGCACAGAGAGCTAGCACGGCATCCGTGGGGATCCTGGTCCCTAGCCTGCCCAGCAAGAAAGCAATCGGCCCTTTACTAATAAGACAGCACTAGCCACTAACAAGAGAAAGTCCAAGTCTCAAACAAAATGATAGCTCCTTAATATTTTACCAGATGTCAGCATCCCCTTCAATTATCCTTTTTGAAGTTTGCTATATTAAGACTGCATTGTCTGCTTTCCCCAGCTCTGCGGAGCATTATGAGATCTCTTCACCTCCAGCAGAGTATCATAAGATTCCAAAGCCCTGCTAACCGCAAGGTGTCTGTCACAACAGGTCTTAGAGTGTACCGGTGTATAAGAGAAAGCCTGAAATAGGCGTGAATAGGCCCAGAGGTATGGGTGTAAGAGTGGCTTTGGGCAGCTGAGGGCCCCTCTTTATTTCTCTCCTGATGGCACATTCAACCACAAACTTCTGTATGTTAAACCTGAGGCATCAGTGCATGTGTGCGTGTGTGTGTGTGTGAGAGAGAGACATGACTCAGCATACCAGGTGCTCCACGGAACACCACTCCAATTTGGAAGCAAGACACCGTTTTTGCTATTGACATCAGGATTGACTCCACAGGCCCCGGAAGTAGTAACCACAGTGAGATGGCATCGGAAGGGACTCCAGAGGCAGCGATCATCACAAAGAAACACAGAGCAGAATAAAATGAAAGACATCAGCCTATCACTGATGTAACAAACCACCCCCAAACTATGGCTTGAAACCACAACCATTTTATTTGTTCATGATTACGGGGGTCAGTAATTTGGGCTGGGCTCAGCTGGGTGATTCTTCTAGTCACCCAAGGTCATTCATGTGGCGGTAGCCAGCTGGCTGGTCTAAGGGGGCCTGGTTGACGTAGGGAATGTCAGCTGGTTTGGCTTTCCTCTGCTCCACAGGCTTTAACACAAGCTGGCAGAAGAGTCCTCAGCAGCCAGAGAAGGCAAGTGCTGATGCATTAGCCCTTCTCAGGCCTCTGCTTACATCACACTTGCTAATGTCCTGGTGGCCAAGCCCAGAGCCGGTGTGGGACGGGATTGCACAAGGGCTTAGATCCACGAAGCCATGATTCCTTGGGGGTCTTTCACTGTAATAATCTTCCACGCTTTCACTACATCTAAAACGAATGATGTAATGTATGGTGATTAACATAACAATAAACAATAAAAAAAATTTAAAAAAAGAATCTTCCACGCTTTGCTTTTCTGAGAACTTTGTAAAAGGTGCAGAGATTCTCCAAGGTAAAATTTGCAGACAGCTGGAGCTTCTGCTGTAGAAGGTAGTGATATCTTTATTACTCTCATTACTGTGATCCCATCTATACACACGGGTGAGTGGGCCTGGGGAAACTCAAATTATGGACCTCGGTCAAATCCCTTAATCTCTGAGCCTCAGTTTCCCATTTGTAAATCTCACCCCATAGGGTTATGGTAAGGATCGTGTGAGCTCATGGCCTTTCTGGAAAGTACAAAGCCATCAGTGGGTCTTCTATCAGCCAGGAGAAACTTTAAGCTAGGTGCCCAGGGAAATGTGCAGATACTCAATGAGAAAAGAGTTCTGAGAGACTGGGCTGTTTAACGAATTTTTAAAAAAATTAATGAGAAAAACTTTTGGTTCGAGAGACATGAAGTTGGTCTTGGTCTCTGTGTCTCTCTCCCCAAGATCGACAAGGAGAAAACAGCTTTTGTCTTTGTTTCACACGTCTGCTTTCCTTCTGTGCTAATTCTAAATTGTTCCTCTATCTCAAATGCAAGCCACGTGTTCTCTCCTGCTCCGTATAGTGTTGGTCCATCTCCCAAGACATCTCCTCCAGAAAGGATTTGATGGATCGCACCCCAAGTTGATCCCTGCTCACCCATCCATCAAACATTACCATATCCTTTTTATGTGTCTGGCACGGTGTTAGGACCCAGCGACACAAAGATGAATGAGGCATAGTTTTTATCCCCGAGCTGCTCACAGACTAGTGATGAGATAGATGCATAAACAGGAAATAGCACTATCATTGTGTGCTGTGAAAGAAAAATGTGCATGTTTTTCAACAAACATGTAATGGTCTCTTACACGGTGCATGCCTAATACCGGGATGAAATGCAAAAAATGACTAAGATGACTTTTCTATTTTTAAGGGGCATCTAGTGCAGGAGTCAGTCGAGTCAACAGTCACAATTCCAGAACATAGACGCAAGCACGAGGCTCACATGGGAGCCCCAAGCCTGGCACCTGCTAGATTGAAGCAGTCGGGGGAAGTTTCCCATAGAATTTCTATCAAACAAGAAAAAGCAGGGGGTGGATTCCAGGCAGACAGAGCAGCATGCACAAAGGCAGAGTGGCTTGGGGGAATGTGGCATTTTGGAGAAACCCAAAGCAACTCAGAATGCCTGGCATGCAGAGTGAGCAGGGGGAAGGTGAGAGCAAAGTAGCAAAGTCTGGAGAGGTGGGCAGAGGCCAGACCCCAGGTACTGGGGAACCACTGATCATTTTAACCTGGCAAGTGGTCCGGTTGGATTTGCATTTTAGAAAGATCATTCTAGCAGAGGTGGGTAGATCGCCACATACAGGGGCAGTCTTGGGGTAAGACAGTGACAATTAAGAGACTGTTTAAAATTCACTTCAAATGGGAAATTATGAGGGATTGAATTTGGGTAATACTACTGAGGACAGAGAGAAAGGGGTGGACAGGAAGCCATAAAGCAATGTTATAGGCTGAATTGTGTTCTCCCCTGAAAAAAATCATGTGTTGACATCCTAACCTCTGGTACCTCAAAATGTGACTGTGTCTGGGGAGAAGGTCTTTAAAGATGTGATAAAGTTAAAGGTCATTAGGGTGAGCTCGAATCCTATATGATTGTTGTGCTTGTAAGATTAGGACACGGAGGCTTACAGAAGGAAGACCACGTGAAGACCCAGGGAGAAGACAGCTCTCCACAAACCAAGGAGAGTGGCCTCAGAAGAAACCAATCCTGCTGATACAGTGTCTCGGTTTCCAGCCTCCAGAATTATGAGATAATAGATTTCTATTGTTTCAGCCACCCCATCCGTAGTACTTCACTATGGCAACCCGAGCAAACGAATACAGGAAGGAAGAGTCGGGAGACCTGGGGGGAGATGGATGTAGGGGCTGAGGGAAGAGAGGAGAGGGTGGCTTTCAGGTTTCTGACTTGGCCACCTGGCAGGTGATGCCGCTGCTTTGCAAGAGGTATAACTCAGGAGGAGGAGTGGGGTAGGAGATGGAAGATGGTGCATTCGAGCTTGGGCATGTTGGGTTCCAGCTGGGACGTGTTCGTGGTCCCTCTAGAACAATGAGTGGAGATGCCCACTAAGCACCTGGACGTGTGGGGCTGGAGCTCACACGGGAGCGGGGGGGATACGGATGATGGCATCTTCAGACACAGGGGCAGTTGAAGCAGAGGACAGCCGAGGTCCCCCCAGGAACACGTGTGCTCTGAGAAGAGGAGGCCGAGGCCAGAATCACAGAGAACCCCACTGCTTATAGGAGAAGTGCAGAAAGATGGTCTGGGCACAGGACAGAGCGAGAGGCTTCAGCATTTCTCAGAGAAGAAAATGTTAAGAGAGGCTCTTGAATCCTGGAGAGATCAATGTCTCAAAGTCTCTGTCTCTCTCTTTCTCTTACACACACACACACACTCTCACACACCACACAGACGAATTTATGTTGTTCTACTGTCTTGCAATATTGGTCTGTTGCTTTGCAATGATTTTCCCATTATTTTATGTGCATTGCTTTTCAGGTTTTAGAGTCAGAAGTAGAGCAATGTCTCTCTACTTCTGGGAGGCAGCAGAATGCCTTCAGCTCTAGCCCCCTGCCTGTTAGTGCTTGCCCTCGTGGCTGGGGGGGGTTCTTCAGCCATGCCCCAAACAGAAGCTGCCCCTTGGTCACTTTCTCTCTCCCACAGGGGCATTTCAGTGGGCCCTCTTGCTTTTTCCCGCAGGGCCTTCTTAGCCCATCCTGTAGTGATGATGGGTGGCTGGAGGACACAGACGCAGTGGCCCTGCTCCAGGGTGTTTGAGGTGAGGCGGCTCTTTTTAAGGCTTTTTGAGGAGTCGGGCAGAAACCTTGTGCCTTCGGGGTGGGGTCAGTTGTATAGGAATTGTGGAAATCACTGCTCTCACTTACCCCAGCCGCCCAGACCTGGGAAACGCTAGGTAGCTCAGGCACTTCCTAGGTCCCAGGTGTTCCCTTTATTTCCACTGGGGAAAGGGAAGGCACATGGACCCCCTCTCGTGGACTCCTCACTCCAATCAAGATGCCTTGCAGAAAGGTAATTTGCCCAGAGTTGCATGATTAATTAAGAACTTAGGAGGCGGGGGCGCCTGGTGGTTTAGTTGGAAGAGCACGCAACTCTTGATCTCGGGGTCGTGAGTTCAAGCCCCACGTGGGGTGTAGAGACTACTAAAAATAAATAAGAACCCAGAATGTGGACCTGTCTCTGGGTGACTCTAAAGATCTCTCGACTGCTAAACGACCGTCTCCCCTGTTGTCTCCCCCCACCCCCACCTGGTTCTGCCTTCCTGTCCCGGCATCCTCCATGCTTGTTCCAGCAGCCCACGCACCAACACGGGAATCACGCTGCTGAAATCCTGGGGCGCTTTACCCCGAAATCAGCAGTCAGGCAGGCTGGATGTTTACCCTCCAGGGCCCTCCTCCGGGGTACGGAGGGTATGGACGAAGCAACAGGAGGAGAGCAAGAGAAGAGCTTTATGCCCGAAGAACTTCCTGCCTCCTTGGAAATCTGAGTGCTGGGTAAAATGTCAGAGATCAGTTTTTCTCACCCACTCACCCGACAGCACTAGCTTCTGGGGAATGCCAGTCAGTGTGTCTCAGGGCTGTGAAAGTCGTGGTGGGGTGGGCAGGTGTCCCCCTTTCGCTGAGAAGAAGCCTGAAGAGGTCTGCCCACCGGGCTGGACTATCTCAGGGGCCCAGGGCCAGCTCCATCCTCGGTGACAAACTCAGCACTCTTGTCATCTGGGCTCACAGCCCTCCTGAGGTCCCTCGGCATGACCCCCCCTCCCCCCCAGATACCACACCGGTGGTGACCAGCGTCTGTCTGAGCATCCACTGCCCCCAGCGGGAGGGACTCCAGCCTCCTCGCTTCCTGGCACAAGCCCTGACACTTTGAACTGTTCCAGGCCTTTCTTATTTGGAGATTAAATCGCCATCCCTGCTGCTGCCTTCCAGAGTCAGGAGGAAAAGACGTGCGCTGCATCCAGACCCTGAAGCAAGCCCTCCCCACCCCACCCCCCCGACCCCCGCCCCGGTCCGCTGTGGCCTCTGCCCTCTGGCCTGGTCGAGGCCCGGAAAGGCAGCTCTGCGAGCCCGGCCTCCCCGGCTGGCTGGGAGCGGGCAGCCTTGGTGCCTGCGGGGACTTCTGCCCGGCAGCCCTGCTTCCTCATACCTGAGCCGGCCGCCGCCGCCGCCCCACTCCCGGCCCCAGCACCCTATTTAAGGCCGGCCGGCGGGCGCTGGCTGTGAGTCAGGGCGCCGGGAGGGCGGCCGCAGCTCCGCGTCCCCCAGCACCCAACACGCCGCGGGAAGGGACCCTTCCCCTCGCCATGGCTTCCCTGGGGCAGATCATCTTCTGGAGGTAGTGTACTCTTCCCTAGCTTGGCGGGGGAAGGGAACAGGGGTGAGGGCTTTGGGGGAGGTGCCGAGGACTCGTGGGCTACCTGTGCCCTGTCTGACCCAGCCCCAAGGAGCCCGGACGGCGCAGAGCCCAGCCGGACTTGACCGAGCGTCGCAGCCCAGCCACTCGGGGTCAGGCTGGTTTTCTGCCATGGAGGGCTGCCACCTGCCCGGGCAGCTCTGGATCAGGGGATTGCGTGCACCAGGCCTAGAGCTCCCCGAGACATCGAGGCTCTTGGGGCGCACCGAGCAGGGCGGCATGGAGCTGCGTGCTGGGACTGGAAGGCACCAGTGACTGATGATGGGTGGGATGCAGGGGGGCCCGCTATACGGTCCCCGGGATGAAGCAGGTGAGCCTGTTCTGACCCTTCTCTGGGGGTGTGACTTCCCAGTACTGCTGTGTAACCCACACCAACACCCTCCCTCCACCCCCAGCTCCAGGAGGGGGTCCCTCATTCTCCTGGGGGCTCCCTGGAGAGGAGACTCCTGCAGCTGCTGCTGAGAAAGCAGGGATTTGCTAAACCCTCCCCTCCCCCCCCCCCAGTCTGCTCACCCTGGGGGCTGGGGCGGAGCAGGGAAGGACACTGGAAGGAAGAGCTTGAAAGGCACAAATGCAGAAGGCAAGTAGAGCTGACAGGATGGAGAGCCCAGAGCTGAGAGGAGGGGCCCCCATACATGAAGAAAGAAGAAAGCCTAGCCCTGACATTTTGCTCCTCTCACTTAGCGGCCTCTAGTTGCCTCCTTTCCCCTCAGGACATCACTTCCCTTTCTGCAAAGAAAGAGATGGAAAGTGAAGGAAGGGTTTTTCCCGGAGAGGGTTGGTGATTCAATGTCGGTCACAACTCATGATGGTGTTTAGGAAGGCAGGAAGGCTGGTACCTGTCGGTTCTAGGGGTTGTTTGCGAGACCAATCCTCTTAATTTCTAGGTGTCTTTTCCGCAGAGAGGAAAAGAAGGGAGAGAAGGAGGAAAAGAAAGCTCAGCTTAACAGTGAAGTTTGTCAAGAGGCTGAGGAACATTACTTCCCAGGGGCAGCCTGGAAAATTCTCTCCCTTCAAACAAAATGACAGCTCCCTCCCTTGTGTCCATCTGGAATAACTAGTCCTGCTGCAGGGGTTGGGGGGGGTGAGGGGCCCCTGTGTGGCCAGTAAGGGTGTAGGGCAGCACTCCCCTTCCGACAAGGACACTGCTCCCAGGAGAAGCAGCAGGTAGAGGGGGGCATGCACTGGGGTTTCCTGCCCTGCAAGAACGCCCCAGGAAGCACCGACGTCAGAGGAACTGGTGTTTTGCCAGCACCTTCTATCTCCATGCCCTGGGCTAGGCGCCATACAGAAGTCTCCTTTAATCCTTGCCAGGGCCTGTGAGAGTTCATTATCACCTCAGAGAAGTTAAGTCATGTGCTCAAGGCCACACAGCGTGCAGGGCAGCGTTTAAATCCACTCTACCTAACTCTGAAACCCAAGCTCTCTCCTCTGGGCCAGGCTTGCGCCCCCCCACCCCCCTCCCTGACCTGCCTGTCCCAGCTCCCCCCGCCCCCCCACCCCCATTCCTCCATTCTGGTTCCATAGATGTGAAACACTCATGCAACAGAAGTGATTCTGTTGTTCCAAAGATGGATGTGTGGGCTTTGTAATAATACATTACAACCAGCCCGACTGGTTTGGTGGGAGGATTAGCAGGAAGTGGGTGTTCAAAATGCATACTCCCCCACCCTTTAGAGACCAAATGGAATCCACAGAGGCTCCTCTCCGTAGCCCCAGCATGCCTCATTAGCTATTCATGCTCTGCAGTGGCAAAAGCAGTGACAAGGCACAGAACAGCAGAGCTTTTGTGACAAAGAGACCACCGGGAAGAGGGTCAATGGGCGGGCTGGGTGGGAAGCAGGGTCTGGAGAATTCATCCCAGGAAGCCATGGGAGCCCACCTGGGGGAACCCCGTGTCTACTTTTGGCCCTAACAAACCCTCTTTCTTTGCCATAATTGTCTTAATTCATAATAATTCCTTTTATTGAGGCGATCATGACCGTTGGTGATGTGGGAGAGCTTATGAGAGGGCCTGCCCATCCTCTGCAGGCCTGGTGGTGGACTACTTCCTTAAATAATTACCAGAGAGCTTAATACCTTCAAATCTCATGCTCAAAGATGCAGGCCACTCAGGGATGGAATACCCATGTGCGGTTTCTACTGTGCCTGACCTCCTTGGGCTATTTAAGTACTGTGTGATCAGAATTTTCCTCCCCTCCTCCCATTATAGCTGTCAACGGGAACAGCATTTGCCCATGGAACATTTGTTGAGTACCTGCTGGGAGTCCAAGGGCGGAAAAGTCATGACCCCTGCTCAACGAGGTTATGTTCTGGTCAACATTAACTGAGTACCTACTATATGCTGGGCATTGGACTGGGCACTGGGGCAAAAGCAGCTAAGACATTGATGAGATTATAGCCTAATGAAGGAGGACTCCCAAACAGATCATTCCAACCTGCTCTTCAGAGGTCAAGAGATAATAAGAGCAGGAGGCAACAGCAACACTTCCTTAACCTAAGGCTTTGGGGAAGGTTTCCTGAGCCAGGCAATGGCTGGATGGCTGGGTTAAGTCTTGAAGGATGAGTTAGTGTGATCCAGGTGAAGAAGGGTGGGAAGGACACCCTGTGCAGAGAAAAGAATAGAATAGAACTCATGAACCAGCATGGGGTGTTGGAAAGCTACAAGCTACTCTCCTATCATCATCAGAGTATGAAGCATGAGGGAGGGAGTGGGATGAGGCAGGAGAAGCGGAGCCAGGTCATGCTAGGCCTTATCTACCAGGCTCCAAGTTAGGAATTTGTCGTTGTGATGAGGAGCCAATGAGGGCTCTCAAGCAGGGGAATCTTGGTGGTTTTCGTCTTAGGTGGGTTACTCCCGAGGTAGCATGGAGGATGAATAGGAGGGCATTGAGCCTGGAGGCCAGGAGAAACAGTAGGGAAACAGTTGCGGTCAGAAGTATAAGGAATAATGAGGACCTGAAATAGAGAATGATAGCGGGGATCTAGAGGGGAAAATCAATTCCAGAAACGTTTAGAACTGAAAATCAGTAATATATGATAAATCAATAGAGGGGGAGTTAGGGTGGTGCAGAGTAGGAGTAGATGAGGCAAAGGAAGGAGCCTGGAATGCCCCATGTTTCTGCATTGGACAGAGTGAATAGGGAAGAGTGAGGAGAGATGGGAGTTAGTTAACTCTGGTACATGATGAATTTGAGGTTCCCCTGGGACCTCCAGTTGGAGATGCTCAACACGCAGTGGAAGGCATGAGGCTGAAACCGGGAGAAATCAGGCCTGGAGATAGCAATTGAGAGTCATTGACTCATAGGCAGGGAATGATCACTTGGGATGTCTTCTAAGGAAAACACATAGAGAGGGGCAAGGAGGCAGGGATGGGAAGCTAAAGAAAACCAACTCTCAAGGGTGGGCAGAGGAAGATGAGTCAAAGAAAGAGCTGGGAGTACATGGTGGGAGAGGTAGGAAGAGAGCAGGATAGACAAGTCTCAGGGATGTCAACAGAGCAAAGTTTCAGAGAGGTCCCAGGGCTGGAAGCGGTGTCATTCAGGCTCAGTAAGGTCTGGTGCTGATAGAGAGATCCACTCCAGATAAAAATATGGCCTATGCAGCATTTCAGCTGGCGTTGCCCAGAAAATGAAGAGAACATACTGCCAAGGAGATCCTGCACCCAAATGAGGCCAAGAAGGGACAGGGATGGCTCTGAGTCCAGCCTGAAGAAGGGCTCATGGGTGCACAGTCAGCAGAGAACACCAGATAGCCGTAACATCTGGTAGCTCTCCTTCCTGAAAACAGAGACACGACTACAGCAGAAATGAGGCCCAGCTCACACAGATTTCAAATTTTTATTCTGCTTTCCCTCCCTTCATCCTCCTCTCCCCCCCTCCCTTCTTTCCTTCCTTCCTTTTCTCTGGATCCTTCATCTATTCTTATTCTGACTCTTCTATCTGAAGTGAGTTCTTTGGAGCATTTAAGACTGGGGGAAATCACCAGCTACGATGGGATTAATGAAGACATGTCAAAGGAAGGATATTACTGGGTGGAGAAAGAACAGGCATCATTTTACCAGAAGAAGGTACATGAAACACAAAATGAGGGAGGCTAGAACAAGAGCAGCTCAAGGAGCTTTGCTCTGCAGTCTTGCTTCCCATTGTCCCATGTTTTCAAGCTGGTGGCTGGCTCAAACATAGCGGACATTAATGGCCAGAGAAGACAGTGCTTGGCAACACAATGAAAGTTTGCCTGATGAGAAAATCACGCAAGGGCTGGCGTGGAGAGGATCTCAGCACAGGTCATGATGATACTTGCAACCCCACTTAGGTATGAGATGGGCCCAACTTTCAGACTCTCTGAGCCTACAAAATCTAAGGCTTCGGGGCCCATCCCCCATGAACAGGATAGGAAGTTAGAAAATGAGATAAAACTGCACATTAGAAGAAAGACTTAAACAGGTGGCACCTGTGTTCCTGCCCCCATCAGAAGTACATCATCTTCTGAGCCTGGCAGTCTTTCCCCATTTTCACCTCTTACAATGCCACTCCTCTCTTTCAACATTCAGCTCAAATGGTGTTTCCACTTTGAAGTCTTCCTGGATCTTTCTGGTTGCAATCAATTCCTCCTTTTATGTTCGTGGTTGGCCATGTTGATGGATTTCTGTTCCTGGTGCCCATCTGTTTCCCTCCATAGAGTTAGCCCCTTGAGGGTCTGGCCTTTGTCTTGTTCACTGTTGTATGAAGGCCGTGTAGCACCATGGCTACATATCTGGGCTCTGGGATCAGACTGTCCGGATTCAAATCCTCCTGTCACCTTGAACACTTATCCCACTGGAATTAGTCTAATTAGCCTCTGTGAGCCTCAATTTCCCTATCTGTAAGATGGGGTGACAGTAGTACCTAACTCCTAGGGTTATGTGAATGACATGTAATGATTATATGTCTGGCACACCCTAAGAGCTCTATAAATATTAGCTATTGCTAGAGTTATTACTTGCAATTCTACAATGCCCAATACCTGACTAGTTCTCTGTAAGAACTTACTAACCTCAACTCCATGAGCCCACTGACCTTCCTGTCCCTTGAATAGATGTTCTCGTGAGACTATACTTTGGATAAATTGCCAGTGGGGTCTCCTAAAGACAGTTGACTCTAACAACAGTCTGGAGAATAGTCAGAGTTTTCTAGATTCTTGTTTTGAAAAAAAAAAAAATCAAGTCCACCTCACCTTCTATTGGTTATGAAACTGACACATGATCCATCTCTCCACCTGAGAATGACTAGTTGAGAATAAATGTCTGGCGCTGTCAGTATGAAGCATGAAGACAAATGAGGTGAGCTGGGGAGATCCCTGTGTATACAAGCTCAGCAGGTAGATCTTACTAATCAGGCACTTCTTTTTTTTTTTTTAAAGATTTTATTTATTTATTTATTTGAGAGAGAGAATGAGACAGAGAGAGCATGAGAGGGTCAGAGGGAGAAGCAGACTCCCTGCCGAGCAGGGAGCCCGATGCGGGACTCGATCCCGGGACTCCAGGATCATGACCTGAGCCGAAAGCAGTCGCTTAACCAGCTGAGCCACCCAGGCGCCCCTGATCAGGCACTTCTGACATCAAGAGCCACAACCTCCAGGGGGCAGTGGGAGCTACGGAGACCTGACCAAGCACTAGGTAATGGTTAACCAGCTGAACCACCCCACACTCCTAATTATCTCCATTTCACAGATGCAAATGTTGAGGCAAGACGCCTTGCTCAATGTCTCCTACCCAGCCAATGGCAGGACCCAACTAGTTCCCACCTAGACCGCCATACTGCCTGTTATTAGAAAAGTATCTTTCTAATCAGCTCTGCCTCATCTCCTGCCACTTGAAGCAAAACCCATCTCATCACTGGCAAAACTCACTTCCTCTGGGACGAGTGACTGCCAGGGTTCTTAACCATGGAGGAGGGAGCTGTCCCCAGAACAGGCTGGAGCCTGGGGATTATCCAGTCCTGGTTTGTGTTATTTCAAGTAGCACACAGCTACCTGAGCTCTAGATGAGTGAGCTGAGGAAGAAAAAGTGCCTAAATCTCAGTGAGAATTACATACTTTCAGAACTTGAAAATTCAGACATTCATTGCTGAGACAATGAAAATAAATTGTGTGACTTGCCCAAGGTTATGCAGTTTAAAAAAGTGGGTACAACCGAGGTCTTTCAATAATCCTATATTGCTCAGTGTCCCTAGTGTTGGATGGCAGCCAACCACGATTTACCCAAACAACAAGGCTCCCTCAATCGGAGAGACCAAAGCTTCCTCCACATTTACCTTTGACATATAAAGAGGTAGAAATGATGTTGGTACTAGAATTAAGCTGACGTGTGTTCATATTCCAGCTCTCCATATTCCTAGCTGGGTGACCTCAAGTACGTTACTTAACCCCTCTGTGTCTTCATTTCCTCCCCAGTCAGTTGGGGTTAATAATAGTACCTACCTCGTAGAGTTGTTGTCGAGACTAAATGAGTTAACACGCAAGAGAGGTTGAGAGCGGCACCTGGCAGGGTTAGCGCTTTCTGTAGGAGTTACTCTTATTCAATTATTCCCTCCCACTGTTTTTACAGAGCAACAAAGTGATTTGGAGGGAGGGAGAGGAAGGACAAGTCCAACAGTGGCAGCTGGGGTTAAGAGACCTCAGCATCTGAATTGTTCTGGGGTTTCAGTCAACTGGAGATACCTTCTTTTCTAGTCCCTGTTTGGTGAGATACGGGAACAATCCTGGCCACCCGAGGGGCAACACACTCTACAACACTCCAAGCCAGTCTCCTGACGGCAGCGGCAGTAGCCCCACCTGGGCCTGTTAGAAATGCAAATTATTTCTGGTACCGCCCTCCCCCCCAAGACCCACTGAATCACAGCCTAGGGGTGGGGCCCGGCAATGTGTATTAACAAGCCATCCAGGTGATGCTGATGTGCTCTCAAGTTCCAGAAGCTCTGTAATAGCGTTCTCTCTGCGCTCTTGATTCCTCGGGGAAAGCAGGAGGATTTCATCCAGACAGAGATAAATTTCACCTGGGATCATTTATCATCCCCACAGTTCTCCTTAAGAAATGTTCTAAAGAGGGACAGATGGGCCTTGACGAAAACAAAGGGAAAAACATGAAGTTTCTGCAGGTAAGAAACCCAGGTCATATTTCCCTTTATATTAGCTTCCCGCAATCCCAAACCATCTGCCTGGAACGTTTCAGATTTACTAGCCGATCACTTCCAAATATATTCCTACTACTCCCAGCACAGCAGTAATGGGAGAAAGGGCAGACAGTTTCCCCTCTTTCTTTTTCTGCAGATTTAGAATGAAAAATTTCATAGAATAAAAACCATGAAAGATTTGAGAAAGGGAGAGAACATCCATACAATTTAGGGGTATTGAATAGTCTCTTTTAGCTTCCTAAGGGCTCCTCATTGTGCTCTCTCCCACCCCCGCCTCCACCCAAAATGGCCATTTCATACCTCTCTTCAGTCCTCTTGCAAGTCACCACCCCCACCCCACCCCACCCCCGCCCACACACACCTCCTGCCCCAGTCTCAGATGATTGTCTTGCTATATCCTTCGCTGAGAAAATAGGAGTCAGCAGACAGGTACTCCTTCATCTTTCCATTTCCAAAACTACCTGCTATACTCACCTGTGCCCTTTTTCTCTGCCTCCCTTCCTGGTACGGAGGATGAGTCCAGCTCCTATCAAAGAGCAACCCCTCTGTGCCCTGGATCCATGGGATCCATCTGATCTCGCCTGCTCCTCGAAAATGCTTCCACCAGCCAGCATCCGCAGTCCTCCCTCTGCTCATCTTGTATCCCTGTCAGCATGCAGCCCACAGTCAGTGTTTGCTATCTTCAAGGGGAAAACCTCTCGAAGCCTTACAGCCTCTCCAGCAGCCGCCCCCCCCCCACCCGGCCCCCATGCCCCCATGTCTCTTTTCCCTTCTCCGCAAACTTGCCAAGAGAGAGCTGTCTGGAGTTACTGCTCTGAGATTTGCAGCATCGTGGAGGGAGTATGATGTGGTTCCTAGCACAGTCTGGAGCCAGGCTGCCACTTTCTAACCATGTGGCCTTGGGCAGGTTATTTTTTCTCTCCGTGCCTGGGTTCCTCATCTGTAAAATGAGGATGATGTTAGAATCTGCATAATAAGACTGTGAATTAATACATATAAAGCACTTAGCAGACCCTTACTGTAAACCATGATTTTGTCCCCACTATACCAAGATATTGCTCCTGTCAATGCCAAACCTAATGTTAACTTCTCTGTTCCTATTTTCACAACAGCATTCAATGCAGATGTCCCACTACCTACTTCTTGATCTCTTTTCTTGGTTTCCATGATACGACACTCCCCTGATTCCACTCCCCCTTCCCCTGTGATCCTGGTATGATCTCTTGGGGTTCACCTCTGCTTCTCTATGCCTGGTCCTGGTTTGGGGATAGCTACACCCTCCCCTGCCTCCCCATACAACTGAAAACCAACCAGGTCTTCCTCTGGGGAACCTGCTCTGGTATGAGGCCTTTCATTCATTTCCTATATTTGATGATTGGTTCTACTCTGCTAAAAAGCCTCAGGGTCCAGGAACAAAATATAACGGTATAGGGACAATTATCCTTTAAAGGGGCTGGCATAAGCTTCAGGGTTGGGATAGAGTCCCATAAGGATGCTAGGGTGAGTCATGTACTAGCAAGTGCGGTGTAGGAGGATGGCCACATTGGGCCACCCTTCTTGGAAACAGCCTCAATGCCTAGCAGGATTCCCCCATCTGCCTGCTTCTCATTCTGCTCAACCCATTATCCTGTCGCATCAGAGCATCATGGAGTCCAAGCAACATGCACGATTCAAATACCTAATAATCTCTGTGTTTAAGTACCTAAGACAGTGGTTCCCAAAGTGAGGCCAGCGGACACGGATACTGCAAAAAAATTTTCCCCAGAAGAGTTCGGTAGTCCAGCAAATTTGGAAGCGTTGAATATTATTAGGTTGGACCATATGAAATTGTCAATGTTCAATTGTTTTCGACCTACAGAAATGGTAATTTCAAAAGGTTCAACCTAAAATGTACTCTTCTGGGACATTCACTTAGGCATATTAGCATATTAAAGTCCTAAAAGTAAAGAAATCTGATTGTGATTGATGCAATGTTATGAAAATGTAATCCTTTTTAAAATAATACTTATTAATAAACATCAGGACACACTTTGGGAATCTAGGGGCCCGAGTAATTAGGAAAGAACAGAAGTCATGAATAGAAAAAAGCACATTACTGTGGGAGCCTGGGAGCAACATCAGGGACTGAGCAAATGCACGGGAGGAAAAGAGCAGGCTGGTATTTTCCATCCTGGGAATGCCCGCTCATCTTTGATATCCAAAGTCATATTTTTCAGACCTTCCCCTTATACAATAATTCTTCCCTGATTAACCTTCTTCCAAATAGGCTTTTTTGTAACTGACTTCTGCCCTTTCCTCCCTCGTAAAGTATAGGGAGGATTCGTGAGGTGACGTCAACAGCTCACCCCATATTCCTCAAATGACAGATACTAAGTAAACATGGGTATTATGTTGACTGCCCTCTCATTATTATAATTATTAATTAGGTTATCTTTTCCGGGTATTAGCATCATCCCAGTTCATAGGTGCTCATCTAATACGCTTACAACTGTGAGGTGAGTTCAGCTAATCTGGATGCAGGGAGGAGTCTCAGCGCTGATGTCCTCAGGGACCATCTCACATATGCTCTATGAAGAACGTGGGCACGTAGCCAGATCTGAATTTGTTGCTCTCTAGGCACCAGAGCCGAATGTCCGTGACAGAGAATGAAATTGTTGGACAGGGTAGATTCAGGTAGAAGAGCGTGAGACACGGGGCTTGGCCAGGACTACATCCTCAGTGCTTTCACCCTTCCCACCCCCCCATCCCACTGTCTGGAGTTCTTCCCCTGAGAGAGCCTTTAACAGGCTTCTCCTTCATTCATATGCAACCTAATGGCCATCACTGTGACAGACCCTGTGTGGAGCCACTAGGCATTTTGACATCTGTCAGCCCCTGTAGTCATCTAGCAGGTGTTAGGTGCAGGTAGGTATTGTCTAATACTCTGGGGAAGTGCGGGATGAGAGCTGATAGGTAGGGTGTTGCTTCCCTATGAGAGCAGAGAGTTCATTAAAGTAGCTAATTGTAGCCTGGCGGGACTTAAGTGACATTAAATGGGGCCCTGGCAGTTTCGTGTCCTGCGATGGAAGACACTGCCCAGAGTGGGCAGGCTTACAAAAGAAATGCTTCACCTGCCAGGGGCATTGCTACAAACACTCAGTTGCCAGGAAGGGTAAAAACAAGCCTTTTTGATTTCTCATGATGTAAGTGAAAACAAAGCCTTTGACTTAGGGATGCTGAAAGCGCGAGCACGGATAAGCCTTGAGCGAGCCACATCATCTTTCAGATCCTCACGTCTCATGTGTCTTCTACCGGTAAAAGTCAAATGATCTTCGTGATATTTGGAGAGCTCTCAGAGCCACGGGAAGGGAAGGGGCATGGACGTTGCTACTTCTCTTCAGCTGCATGATCGATGGGAAAAGGGTGGGATTTGGAACCACAGGGGCCTGACTCGACTTCCCTTTCCAAATCTATATTGTGTAATAGGCCAGTCACTTAATTTCTCCTGTTAAGCAAGGACAATACATGGACCTCCCAAAACCGCCCTGAGGATCAAAGGTGATGAGGCAGAGTAGATGATCATGGCAGTGACATTGACGGCAACACATAGCTCTCTTGCATTACTTGACATGTCTACATCTTTAATTAGAAGCTGTCTCACCCATTTGAAGAAGATAACTTTTAAAAAGCACCAAGACCCATACACTGTGGACTTTAAAATAGGCAGAAGTATTAAAAGCAATGGTCATACATGTCCTATCGTCCATTTTCTGTGGGGTCCAGCTTTCAAAGGGTCTGTCCGTGTTAGGGATGTAGCCCCACATTTTGGATCTCTCAGACCACAACTTATATCAGTTCTGGTGTTGGCCTTCCTGTAGGATCACCTTACAGTCCCACGACCTTATAATCAAGGCCTCCAGTATTGGGTTCTTCCTGTGTCAATACGGTTCTACAAGTTCTGCATACACTACTGATTAATTTGACAAATATTTATTGGTCATCTCTTTTGTACCTGGCACCAGAGATCCTAGGGTTTCAGTCATGTACCAGGTGTAGGGCCTACCATCATTCGGAGTACGGATGAGAAGAGGCAGATAAATAAGCACATGATTATCATACAGTACTCTATATGCCACTGCAGGCCAGTTTCCGAATGCTTTGAAATCAACTTCCAATCCAGCGTTGGTGACTGGAGAGACCTTTCGAAGGAGGTGGCTTCTGAATGGGAATTAGTGAAGCAAGGAGAAGTGGGAAGAACATCCAGGCAAAGTGCAAGGCCTATGAGGTGGGGCAGGAAGGGAAGACGAGTGGGAAGGCAGAGCAGGGACCAGAGTGGCATCGGGAGAGACCAGCGTGGGCTAGATTTAACCTTCTCAACAATTGAAGGGACGTCTGGGTGGCTCAGTCGGTTAAGCATCTGCCTTTGGCTCAGGTCATGATTCCAGGGTCCTGGGATCGAGTCCCATGTTGGGCTTGCTCGGTGGGAGTGTGCTTCTCCCTCTGCCTGCTGCCCCCCTGCTCATTTTCTCTCTCTCTCTAATAAATACATAAAATTTTTAAAAAAATGATTGAAGAAGTTGGCTTTTATCCTCCCATTTTGCAGCTGAGTAAATTAAGGCTTAGGGTGCTGTGAGAAAGTGAAGGGAGATGTCCGGTGGAAAGACAAGAAGATGTACAAAACCAGCAGAGGAGATCAAATCACTTTTGAGAACGATTTTCAAATGAGTGAGGAGAGATGATGAGGTCAAGAAGCCTTTGGTTAACGGCAGGACTCTGTGAGGCCCATTACTTATACTTTCTGCAGGGGATCATAAATTTCACTACTTAACCATGATCACAACTGTTGAATATAACATATGCAAAGGGAATCGAAAATAGAGTCTAGATCTATCTGCCTCCAAAGTCTATACCCTTTCCTAGTTTAGAAAGAAATTTATTTTATTTTTGATGCTAAGAATAAGTGGTTGCAGCAGCTGGGGAAGTCAGGGTGCCCGGGCTGGTGGCAAGGTGACTCTTACGAGGTCAATCTCTTTAGGTCCCAAGGCTTGATGGCTATACTGTGTCAAGAGCCCGGCTCCCCAGGAGCCTCAGTGCCAAGACCCCAAATGCCACGTTCCACTGCCTTTCTTTAAAAGCCCTTTGAAGTAAAACTGTAAGTGTCAGCAAAGAGGGATACTGGTATGAGAGAGGCGTTTTGATACTGCAAGCTATCAGGTCCTTGGCCCTTTTGAGGCACCAGAAGGACTTTTTTCCTTAAAGAGGTCCCCCAAAACCTCTGTGCTTAAACTGTATGAGAAGACTAAAATTTTGAAAGCTTTTGCGGCACCTGGCTGGCTCTGTCAGTGGCACATATGACTCTTGATCCCGGGGTTGTGGGTTCAAGTCCCACACTGGGTGTAGAGATTACTTAAAAATAAAATCTTGAAAGCAAACAAACTTTGAAAGCTTTTGACCATGACCAACGCTGGAAAAGGAAAAAAGATAAATCTGGCTGTTTTCTCATATTTCCAGGTTGACATTTTCTCATAGACAAATTCCTAGATCAACAAAATGCTCAACTTCGTTAGATTTAGCAAATAGGTAATTATAGTTGCCGTAACGCTGACCCCAATATATTCCGTTTATTCCAATAAAGGTGTTATCTGAATGTAAATGCTAATTTTCTGAGGCAGAAAATATGGGGCTTACAAGAGAATCTGTTTAATATGTGTGTAGAGGATCCTGCTACTTCCCCGTTTCCTACGCTTAAGGCAAGTACAACTGTAAAGAGGGGAGTTGCAAGATGGTGGGCTTTTACTGGCATTCCCCAAAGGTGCCAAACTGTGAAGGAAGTGTTTTTCATTTATCTGAAAATTCTGGGAGCTCCTGGTGCTGCCCACCTGGGCTTCCTGGAACTGAGGTTGTTCTTGAACCATCATGTTGGGCAGGTGTGAACAGCCTATCACGTTATGAACACTTCTGCTCACTTAAGTTGAAGACAAACCAGTTCTGTATGACTTCTAGTCCGTATGCACTGGGTCCCGGCTCTGACTCTCACAGTGTAAACCACTGACCCCCTGTTTTAACTGTTTCTGTTTTAACAGCATCACGTTGAAAGAAGTCTGTTCGCCCGCCATCTAAAAGACAGGTCAAACCTAAAGAAAATAGAGTTTTCTTTGCAAAATGTGTTTTCCTTATTTGTTTACATATGCAAAGTGGGATTAGTGTGGAAACTTTGGGAAATACAGAAAAGCACAAAAGAAAAAAATATCAAAATCTTTATCATCCCTAACCGAGGGATAATCACCATTGCTATGTCCTTCCAGTCTTTTTCCTCGGTATTTAGATTTAATAAATGATATCATACAGTGCATATTATTTTATTTTATTTTATTTTATTTTTTTAAATTTTATTTATTTATTTGCCAGAGAGAGACACAGCGAGAGAGGGAACACAAGCAGGGGGAGCGGGAGAGGGAGAAGCAGGCTTCCTGCTGAGCAGGGAGCCTGATGCGGTGCTCGATCCCAGGACCCCGGGACCATGACCTGAGCCAAAGGCAGACGCTCAACGACTGAGCCACCCAGGCGCCTCCCAGTGCATATTATTTTAGATACTTTCAGGACGCCTGGCTTGCTTAGTGGGTGGAGCGTCCAACTCTTGATCTCGGGGTCGTGAGTTCGAGCCCCATGTTGGGAGTGGAGATTATGTATAAAATCTTAAAAAAGAAACTACTTTCTATTCGCTGGCTTTGGGAACATGTTTCATATAAATAAATATTCTTGGGTGATGTGATTCTTTATGACTACATAGTACTGCCTCTAATAATGAACCTTAATTCATTCACTCAGTTCTCTGTTCTTGGACATGTAGGCTGCTTTCAGTGATTTGCCCACAATTACTATGTTAATTTTAACTAACCCTGTAGTTGCCATCCTTGGGAATGCATCCCTTTGGTTCTTTAGAATGAGTTCTTAGAAGTAGAATTACTGGTTGGAAGCTTGCTAGGTACATTGTAAGCCTTCTGATGCACGTGGACAAATTGTCCCCCTCTCCTAACCCTAAAGTTTGCACCCACTCACACCCCTACCAGCCATCTAGACTTCCCAAAATAATAGTGTCTGCCTAGGCCTTTTCCAGGAGCAGCACTAACCCCTTGCCAACATTTTGATAAAGAAAATGGCAAATTTTGTATCTAATGTTCCCACTTTTTCCCATTTCCAAGGCTTTCTTTTTCATGCCTTAGCCTCCTTAATTTACCCACCATCCCTACTCTCAGTAAAGTAACTAATACACTCATTTACATCCAGGTCTCAGTGACTAATGAGATAAAATATTATACTACACATTTTAATCAGTAACAAAACCAAAGGGCTAAATTTCTTATAGGATTTCACTTGATTATCAAGCTACTGATGGGAGAGATTGTGGAGTAGTGAAACCCCAGAGGTAGTAAAACAGAGGGTCACCTCTTCCCCTTACTCCCAGGGCTGCCCTTTGCCGAGTCTCTTATATGGAGTGACAGAGGAAACAATGAAATATTCACAGCCCCTTCCTTCTCTACCCAACCCCTCAGGAAAATCTTGGGTGTTTTCTGCTAAATCTCCCCACCCTCCAGCTCATAATGATGAATTCAATGGAGTAAGCCAAGCAGAGAACGCTGGGAAAGGTCTAAGAGAGAGGAGAGAGGATTTGCTGGTGAGGATGGACTTAAAGTTATGCAGAGAAGAAACCAGGGAGTGGACTTCAGAGAGAGTTCTGGGGAAATTTCAAGAAGGAAAAGCTTGGGTAAGCTCATAAGAAGGATAGAAGTTGCAAAAGAGGATTTTTTGGGGTGGTATTTCTTTGAGAGTGGCACTGTCAAAAACTAGACCACAGGATATTTGGGCTTTCCATAGGTTATAATGAGATCATGTCTTCAGGCGCACCTGGGTGGCTCAGTCAGTGAAGCGTCCGACTCTTGATCTCGGCTCAGGTCTTGATCTCAGAGTCATGAGATTGAGCCCCGTGTGAGGCTCCATGGGGAGCCTACTTAAAAAAAAAAAGATCGTGTCTCTGGAGCTAGACAATACTTATGCATAACAATGAGGAGCTGATTTCTAAATGTGTATTTATATTTAGCTACTCATTTTAATTATTCATATAAAATCTTTCCAAAAAGGTTATTTGAGGAGAGAGAACCCTGAAATAAAATATGGACTGCCATTCAGTTGGGCTGCCTCGTGGACATATTTTGGCTCAGTAGAAGAAGAATATGTTCCAAAATCAGATCAGCTCGGTCTGGTATTTATCAAATGCCTAGGATGAGTCAGGAACTTTGTCTGACACTTAGGGTAATAAATGTGACTGATATATTGATTCAGCATGACCAGTAGGTTCTAACCAAAGCAAAATTTTATTTTTATCTCTCTCGGACCTTTTAAAGTGCATTCAGTAGGGAAATACACGACAAAACTTCCGAAGGCTCCGATGAAAACTTGGCCTCTCCTCAGCCCCCGGTCCTGGGAGGGTGCACTTCTCACATGACTCAACGCTCAGGTCCCCTCCCCCTGGTATTCCTACTGGTGAGGACTCGCCATGACTTGAGGATATCTGGCCTGTTGGACAAACTCCTGTATTCCTTGCCTCATACAAGGGCAAATGACATCCAAGTGCAGCCCTGTGTTCCTTCTGCCCCCCATCCCCCCCACCTGAACCCCCGTCTCTGTCTCTTTCTCTCTCACTGACCTGTTCTAGACCACATTAAATTTCTCCAGCATGATTTAGGGTCTAGTACATGGTGTCACCAGGACACACCAACTTTGTGCTTTGTGCATCGGTGACGGGGAGGAGTTATATTCTCAGAAACAACCTCACAAATCTTCTCTCCCTACTCTGAGCCCCTGTTCTATCCTTCATCTGATTGAGGTGTCTCGGAATCATGGACCTGGCTGTCAAAGATCCCCTTTTAAAAATCTGCACAGTGGCGTGGGATCTTGCTTTGGTATGCAGCATCTATTGTATCTTGGAACCCCAGCTGAAATTTTAAACTTAACATCCTATTACACAAAAAGGAAAAAGGACAGTGCCTGTTATTGAGAAGTGTGGAGGAGACCAGGAGAGACACAAATGTGCAAACAGATCATTTCAATTTGATGTGACAAGCATCAGGATAGAAACACATACTGGGGACAGCGAGGACACGGAGACAGCTTCTGATACATATTGTCGCCACTTTCCCTCAAACATTATCTGGAGGAAGGCCATAAGCCGAAGAATGAGGAGTCCATGTGGCTTACAAGGGAGCTCAAAGAATATGGTGTCTTCCTGGGAACTTCATGCTTCAGAACAAAAGCTACTGAGGTGCCCCCTCATTGCCCAAGTGCCTGGGGAAATGGAAAGATTACAGGTTTGTGGGAATAGTGTATAATTGGTTAATGTGGCTAGGAAAAGGGTCCTTTTCTAAGTATTTGAAAGGAGGCCCGGAAATCTTAGCAGCTAAATAGTAATCCTCTCTGAATCTGCCTCGAGAATGTATAGACACAGGGCAGGTTCTGGGGCCAGGGCGACTCGGATGCGTGTCACTGTGTGTCCCCGGCTCCGTGGCATCCGTGAACGCGGAGGACACATCTGCCCAAACACAGCCCCGGCTATTAGGAGTGGAAAGGGAAAATAAGGGGCCCTGTCCACTAAAGCTGCCTTCTCATTCTCTGCACGTTATCTCCCCTCCAATTTCCTTCTTTTCCTTTGCAATAAATAGCTCATTGCACTTTCTCAGCCCCTAACCCCAACCCAAAACCTGGCCTTACACAACTGTCAGGAAAATACTGAACGGCTAAGAATGAGCTTACTCTTCTAAGACTGCTGAGGCAGGGGACAAGTGTGCTGTGACCAGTTAGGGCCTCAACTGAACTTTATGCTGCCGAGCCCAGAACCCTAGAGATGTCCCACCCAGCTGTCCAAACAGGTCCAATCCACCTCCCACACGGAGAGGAACCTACCATGGCCACATGTCCACAGGCCTGTTATACTTTTAGTTATGTTACCTATTGTCCCTCTGAGCCATTGACAGAGCCCAGAAATTCAAGTAGTTATGAATCTAAACTACCCCTTTCAGACCTCTCACACATGTCAAACCACCGTTCCCATTTTTGGAAGGATCACTCCCCCCAGCCAGAGACCATTTTGGAGTAGTGAAGCAGCATTCCATGCCCAGGGGATCCCCCACCCTGTTAGAGTCTGACTCCTCTGGCAGGCCCTGGAAACCTCCTTTGGGAGAATGGGGCTGGCTTTCACTGGGTAATAGGAAACCTGGCCGGATGGAGAGGTTCCAACATCCCCACCAGTCATCCCTGCCTCTTGTCTTCTGGGCCCCCGGTCTGCGTTGCCCCATCCCCACGGCCATCCTGGGTTTCTCAGCTCTGGTGGCCACCGGAATTTGACTGAAATGTGACAGATTGTTTCTGTCCTTGGTTTGGGTAAGATATGCCTAGAAAAGGGGGAAAAAACTAAGAAGCCATTGTAAATATGAAACTAACAAGGCTAGTTTCTTATCCTGACTTCTGAAATCTAAGTCAAGATAGATGTGGCTGGGGCAGCTTTAAGAACTTTGGCATTACTTCCTTTTCTCATCTCCATCCAGCCTAGTGAGAAACAAAGCTAATCAGTTTCTAGACCAAGGGAAAATCGGGGAGGCATTTCCCCCAGGCCCGGTAGGATTCTTGGTCCTCGACAGAATCTGCTTCTAACTGTCTCCTCAGGAGACCTTCCTCTCCTGATTCCACCCTCCACCCCTTTGGCCTGGAGAACAACACAGTTTGTATCCACCGTCACCCTGCTTCTTCACATGGGCCTTGGCCTCTTGGGAGAGGAAAGGAATATAATATTTTTAGAGCCTTTGCTACATACCAGGCATTATCCTACAGGTGTTATATACACAACGAAGAAAGGCACCAAGTGAAGAAGGTAGTTCCCTCCCTGGCCTTCAACTATTTCTCCCTCGAGTTCAGAGCATTAGAAAGATGGTAGTGGTACCCACTAATGCCCCACCAACCAGCAGGTAATCCAAAGTACAAAAAATTACGAAACCTTAACACTCACACACAAAAAAACGTATACACGCGTTAAAATTAAAACCACTTCCCTCCAGTTTCCCTGATTGGAGGACAAACTGAAACTTAACTTTGATCTCTGGTCCCATTGTGAGTGTTGGTCAGGGGTGGGAGAGACAGGTTGCCATTTCAGCTGTGCTAATGCCACAAGGTCATGCTCATGAAGAGCCCAGGGCTGCCTGGGCTTTGGGTGTTGCCCAATAAAGTTTGCTTTCGCCCATCTCTTGAAGTTCTGATAGCTTGGACCCCTGGACAGCAAAGCTCTGTCTGTCGCTTGTTTCTCTAACTTGTTCAATATTGCCTGAAACGAATTTTCTGGATGACCATTAAGACTGAGTCTTCCCCGTAGTGGAGGTATAAATCTTACTTTTCAGTTCTTGTAGCATCATCTAGTAGTCTGTCAGTGGGCATGAAGGCTTCATGTTGGGTGCCATATTCTCTTTATATCATATCTGTGTCTGCGATCCCTGCTGGGCACTAGAACTATGCTTCATATCTCGCATTTCCTGTTCTCTTAGCACTCTGACGATATCATTCCATCATTTTTTTCTGACATCCCTTGTGACTTTAGAAAGCAAGCTATTAGTTTGTCATTCCTTTCTGGGTAATCTGTCTTTTCTCTCTTACCGTTTTTAAGATCGTTTTGGTCTTTGCTCATCAGCTGCGTTATGGAGTGTCTTGTAGCTTTCATTTACCCTACTTGAGATTCACTGAGCTTCCTGAATCTGAAAATTGGGATCTTTCATGAATACTAAAAAATACTCGGTCTTTTTCTCTTTGGATATTGCCTCTCTCTCTCTCTCTCTCTCACATTCTTTACCTCTGATATATATTAAAATTTCTCATTTTGGCCTTGGTGTGTCTTACCTTTTTTTCATATTTTTCATCTCTTTGTTTCTCTATACCGCATCATGTGTAATTCTTCAGCTCTTATTTCTGCTTAACCGAGTCTTCCTTCCAGTTGTATACAGTTTAAGTTTCAATGATTTATTTTCCATTTCTAGACGTTCTGTTTAGTTGTCTTTCAAACCTTTATCCGGTCAGATTGCGTCTTTTGCTCCTTCCTCAAGCTTCCCATTCTCTCCTTCCTTCATTTGAACACATTGAAAAGTCTTATTTTATATTCTGTACTCCGTGGTTTCAGTATCTGAAGTCTTTTCATTCCAGATCTGCTGCTTGTTTCTACCAATTCTTGTTCACGGTAGCTTTTTCCTTGTGATTTTTTATTATGAGCTTATATAGTCCGGGAAATTTCACCTGCTGAAATCCGTTGAGGCTTGGATTGAGAGCGTATGTCTTCAGAGAAGGTTTGCTTTTGCTTCTATGAGGCATTGGCCCATTAGCAACGAGGAACCCTTTCCACTTGATTCTTAGTTTACGTTCCTTTGGAACCAGAGGCCTTGTGAAATCAGGCCTCAGACCTGTGTGACAACTGGCTGGTATACACACCATCTCAGGGTAGTGCTGCCTTCTCGTCCCCCAAAACCAAGACCAAATGAGGTGGTCGCCCTTTGGAGGAGTGGGGGGTCCTGGATTATGTGAGTCTCTAATTCAGAGCCCCCAGCTTGCGTGGCCCCTTAGCTTTGCCTCCGTCTTCAGCATGGCTCTTAAGATGGAAGCTTTTGGCCACTAGACAGCATAGAAACCACCACGTGCTGCCCCTACCTGTCTGGATTCATGAGTCTCTTTCATTTTAGCCTCTGCAAACCTCTCCTACGCTCCTGCCAGCAAAACCAGTGTTCAAAAAACGTGTGTGCGGTTTTTGGTTTGATTCAGCATGTAGAGCATTTTTAAAGCAAGATTGTTATTTTTAAAGGATATTTATATCCACTGTTGCTGGAAATTTAAATTTTCCATTCCCCAATGAGTTCCTTTTTCTTGTGGAGGGACACCTCTATTTTGTAAATCACTGGTGGAGAGAAATGACTGAAAGGACCCAAGTTTAACAAGTGATCAAGCACAGCAGTGATCAATTAATTCCATCTCCAGGTTCACTTCCTGTCCCCCCACCCCCACTCCTGCCAACTAGGTCTTCTATTTCCTGCCCTCCCAGGCAGTGTGTTAGAATTCATGGCACCAGCAAGATTTCATAGACCCTAATTTTTAAAAAGATTATCTTCCTTTAGAGAGGAATATAAATGATAATTTCTCCCATAAAAGGCTGTTCGAAAGTTAAGACTGCATTAGTTCCCCTTAGTAACACAGCATGGATATTTGATTTATTCATTAATTCAACAACTTTTAAATACTACGTGCTCGATACTCTGAGGGAAGCATTCTCTAAGGCGAAGCATTTATTCAACAAACGTTTATTAAGTCCCTACCATGTTCTAAGAACTGGGAGAATAGCAGGAATAAAACACGGAGGCAAGAAACAGCCTGGCATCTTTAGGGGCCCAGAGTAGTTTAGAACAGTTGAAACACGGAGGTAGGGGGCCAGAAATGGGGCAAGAAATGGAATGAAGTATCCAACATTTATGTAAATTCTTCTTGAGCTTGTATTTGTGTTCGAACTGTTTAAACTTTCCAGAATTCATATACATTCTTTACTTTTTATGCTCAAATCAATATTTTATATTTAGATTTAAATTTTAAGCTTTTACTAAAATATGGTATTTGAATATGTAGAAGTCTACACCAGAAGATAAAACAGAAATTTTGTGTTTCCTAGTAGCCCTGTTACCAATTAATCCCTGGGTTACTGCCAAACCCTGGGCCAGCCATGGGTTACGCTCACAGAGGATTTTCATTTTTTTTTAATTCAATTAATTAACATATAATGTATTATTGGTTTCAGAGGTAGAGGTCAGTGATTCATCAGTCTTATATAATACCCAGTGCTCGTTACATCACCCTCTGTCCTTAATGTCTATCACCCAGTTACCCCATCCCCCCCTCCCCCACCCCTCCAGCAACCCTCAGCTTGTTTCCTAGAGTTAAGAGTCTCTCATGGCTTGTCTCCCTCTCTGGTTTCGTCTTGTTTTATTTTTTTCTTCTCTTCCCCTGTGTTCCTCTGTTTTGTTTCTTAAATTCCACGTATCAGTGAGATCATATGAGAGTTGTCTTTCTCTCACAGAGGAGTTTAACTCAAGGATGGATCCGAGGACAGGGTTTGTCTCCACTCCCATCCTTGGTGTGAGCAGCCCAGGTCTGTGGCTGAGGAGCATGGCTCCAGCAGGCCGGGCCCTCAAGGAACGGGCCAGGCTGTCTAGATGCCACACGTCCATCCTCCTGAGCTTCCTACATCCACACCTGCAGAACCATGCCCACGTCTACACAATGAGAATGTGCGTCCTAGCAGGTGAGGTTTTGTGGTGGAACTCAGGGTCGGACTTTAGGAAGATGGAACAGCATATCCCTTTTGATTTCCGGCATACATTGGTCTGCCTTTCACTGGGGAGCTTTCCTGCTATGACTGAGATAGAGTGAATGACAGATGCCTTAGGGGGGTACAAATATGACACTGTATCCCATTTCAGAACACAGGGGCATCAGACCGCCTGACAGGTATATGTGCTCCAGTAAAGTTCTGAGGGTGACAGATAGACTTGTTTCCAGCTTTCTTAATGAATAAACAATGAGCTGATCCCAGGACTAGGCTTTCTGAGAGAAGACAGCCCAAGCACTTCTCTGAATCTCTTTTGTGACAGTGTGGCTTTCCCGAAGGCAAGAAAGGAATGAAAAGTCGCCACAGTCACTGTGGCTTTCGGATGTTGCAAAGGTAATCTAGACTCCAGGTCATTTGCTCCGTGGGCCATCCATCTGCCAGAGCCCAGGTCACCATGACTGATGGGGAGAAAGGCTTATGGGAAACGTACTCGCCCCAGAGGGAGACTGCCCTGTCCTCCCCCATCCAGCTTCTCAGTTCCATCTCCTGTGTCCTAGCCCCCATCCTAAACCCTAGTGCCTGGCCCTCCTCCCCTCTCTCGGGCCCTGCCCCCTGCGGTTCCCCTTCCTGCCTCACCCCCTGAAATCCACTAAGGAAAGAGAAAGGAGAGCCCGCTCTGGGCTGGGCCTTCAGGAAAGGTGTCAGAGAAAAGGCAGAGCTGAGCCGGGCTTTGAATGGGGCCTGCCTTTCAAAGCCAGAGAAGTGGTAGAAGAATGTTATAGGCAGAGGGCAACAGAGGGCAATGCACAGATCATTTTGCTAAGAATTCACAGCTCCAGAAGGGGAGAAGGGTCACATAGATAATATGGGGCCTTTCATGATGGTCTCAGATTCTAAGCAAAATTTGAACTTTGATCTACAAGCAATGAGAAGCCACTTAAATTGAAGGGTACTGAGAAGGGCTAAAAATAAGAATGAACATTAATAATTTAAGAACAATAACTAACATCTGTACAAAGCGTAGTTTGTTTCTGTGACCCTAACAGTGATCCTGTGGAGACAATAGCGCTTAATGTGGACATAGGTATAGGATGAATTGCAGCGTCACTCAATTATACAAGCCCCCTGCTCCCATCAAGGCTTCGTTAGGAAAAGAACGCCGGGTTCTCCGTGGAGCTGATAAGGCCAGAGGTACAGCAGCACCTTCTCTTTGTTCCATCCATTCTAGAAATGACCAGGCTGTCACCGAGCAGTGCTCCTGCCCTCCTCTGGACCGGGCTGGAGCACTGGGAAGGAGGCCATGCATGCGAGAAGAGCAGCCGAAAAAACCACCACCCATCATGACAAGAATGTGCTTATTAGCAGCCCAACCTCACTGCAGGTGCCGTGAGCGCCCCTGGAAATCTCTCCCAGACTTTGGTTTGGAAGACTTACAATTAGGCTGTTTCAGTTGAGCCCACACAGACTGCCCAAGGGCTACCTGCTTTTTCTGACATTACAGACCCTTCATGGGAGGTTCATAAACGGTCTGCAGTGTATTTGTTATTAAACACAATGGGATCGGTTATATGGCTGGAGACATCTTCTGGAAACGGTTTTCTTTGCTCTGCAGTGAGAATAGGGAGGAATGGGAAACACAGGTATGATTAGGGAAAGACTAGCAATCAACCTTATCCTGACTTTTGTCTCGCTGTGCTTGCATCACTGGGAAACAGTGTGCACAAGGCCGATGAAATGCTCGTGTGTGCTTCATGGGCAATCAGGGGGCAGGTATAAATAGAGCGGGCCGAAGAATAAAATAGAATGGTTTGCTGCAAACTCAAATATTGTTTAGGGAAGGGTGTCTGTCTGTTCACGTTCTGCATTTTTCCATCTGTTACTACTCCGCCTTTTGGCTTTCCTTCCAGAGTCTCAAACCAAAGATACCACCTAGAGAGGTGAACTTCTTCCATCTATGGAAGATAGGGCATGGTGTCCGTCCAGAGGTTACAACTGGACACAAAACATGAGCCTGGAACTGACTTGAACCCCGGGGTTTAGAAAACTTTGGAATTATATAACGTACAGTGTAATAATTAAGGCCATGGGTGATGGAGTATTAGACCCAAGTCTAATCCTGCTATAATTCAATAATCTAGGGGTGAGCCCTTGGATGAGTTCCTTAACACTAAAAAGAAAGATAATAGTACCCATCTCGTAGGGTCATTGTGGGGATTAAGTGAGATAAATGAGGCCATGCACTCGGGAAGTATTAGCTATCATTGTTATGTTATTAATAAAGGCTTTAGGAGGCATAGACAGAATGTACAACTGAGGCAGGGGAAGGGCCAGAGCAAATCCTGAGGAACATCGAGTTATGGAATCCTTTCACTTTTTGAAAGGGACTTTCAAAACTCTTCCAACCCCTATCTGGTGCCCCCAAACTTCCTTCCCCACTTCTGTCCCTAAGTAGTTACTCAGCCCCTGCTTGTGGGCACATGTCCCGTGACGGGAAACTCTGCAGTCTCAGGCCAGGACCAGGGAGCTCTGCCGGAAAGTTTCTCTGTATACCGAATCTCAATCTCACCTCCTAGAACTTTGACCTATTGCCTTTGTTTCTTCCAGAGTGATAGAGAATAGGCCCATATGGCACCTTTCAATTTCTGACATGATTGTCACTATATTTCGACTCCTCTAAATTAAACGACCCCGGTTCCTTCAACTCCTCTTCAAAAGCAATGTCTTCTAATCACAACACCATTGCTGGTCCCACTTCTCTTAGATCAGTGGTTCTCAACCGGAGTGACATGTCTAGAGGCATTTTAGGTTGTCACAGAAGGGCAGGACGACTGTCAGCATCGAGAGGCCAGGGATGCTGCTAAAGATCCTACAATGCACAGGACAGCCCCCAGCAGCAAAGAATTATCTGGCCCAGATGGTCAATAGGGCTGAGCCGGAGAAACCCTGTCCTAAACAAACACGTGCATCAGTGTTCTTCTTAAAATGCGGGCCAAAAATGCACACAGACGAGTGTCCACCATTTTACTGTCATTACTCTTGGATAAACTTAGCCTAAGACTCTGGTAGTTGGTGGCTAGTGGCTAGTTTCCTGTGTTGCTGCTAGCCCAGAGATGGCACTCACGGGGCCTCCATGCTCACTCAGAAGTCACTCATCATGAATGGTACTCTCTGCTGCTGAGCCCGGAGGCAGCCTTGCAATCTTCTCCAACGCAATATCCGAGGCCATTACTATCGATCATTCAGAAGAAGCTGGCATGTGAGATGCAATCCATTTGCTGGTCGTGTCTCCCTGGTTTTGTGGCATTGAGGCCCAGGTAGGATGTAATCCTGGGGCCTGTGCTCTGGAGGACCCCCATAATACCGTGTCATGATTCTTAGTGGCATCTTAAAGGAAGACAGGGTGCCTCAACCTGATACTCAAAAGCACCCATGTATCTCCCATGCAGTTTTCTAAAATGTCTTTCCCAAACAGAAAGCCATGCTGTCCACCACCATGAGAGCAGTGTGGACAGGGCAGGGCTGCCCAGAAGGGCGTCCCCCACCCCACACCCAGTGCTGAAGCTCACGTAGCAGTCTCCTCTTTGCCAATTGCTTCCTGACCTTCCATTTACCACTCACAAATGCTCATGCTCGCAGTTCCCTAGATCAATACCGGCCTTGATTTTACCAATATAAAGAGATAAAGCAGGGGACTGTAGAGATGGGGAAAAAGTGTTTGAGGGGACAATAATCTAAGCCTCTCAGAAACTTAAAACCTGTACTAATCGATATCTAGAAAATAGATAATTTTACCTTAAAGCCCAATGCTCTGTTCCACATAGTATTTAAAAATAATTCCTTTTCACCTTTGATGGGGGAAAAAAAGAGAAATGTTTTGGATAGGCTGAAATAAATGTCTTCAATTTCAGTGTTCTTTATAAACTCAGTCGCTTGGTTAGTTTATGAACAAAGTAATATGTTCGATTTATTCAAATATTTACTTGATTTACTCAAATATTCTGGTTGGTATATTTAATTTAAAAGTATAATTTATTCAGATTAATCATATGTGTGTTAACTTAATCTACTTTTCAGAGTCTTAATCATTTATCATTTATTCAAGTGGAGGTAAGCTGATGATCTTAAGGAATGTGGCATCTCTCGGTTCTGTCAGTATTTGGGAAGGAGGCAGAAATTAGAGAACATAGAAACCATTAATGTTTGGATAAAACAAAGAGCGCTTATGTCTTCCAGAATGAGTGCTTTACACACTGCATAGCAGATCCAGAAATCCTTTGTTTTTGGAAACGGAGCTAGAGCTGATATGCAGGGGTGGGGATGAGGGGAGCCTTCTGAACTTGTGGCCTCTTGCCACATGGGAATTTTGTGGCTTGGTGTGGCTTTCAGGTTTGTTTGGCGCTTTTATTTTTTTTTAAATTTTAAATAAATACCTGCCCTTGGAGCTCCCTCCCCAAAGAGGCACGTCCTAGGCTCCCCTCCCCATGTACCCATCTTTCCAGAAAACTCACTGGTGCACAGCACCCTCAGTCTGTGTCTGCTCAATTGTTTCTGTGCATTTTTAATAGCCCCTGAAGCGGCTTCTGGCCCTACTGAGCTGCCCGCTTTGGCTGTCAGAGTTATCTCCCCACATACCAAGTAGTATTTCTGTTAGTAGATCGATTACGAAGTCACCTAGGTTGTGAGTGGTCTGCCCTTAACCCTGTTTTTCCCCATAAGCCTTGCTCCTGTGTTGTGTGATTTGGTCCAGTGTGAGCCTTTTCTGGAACCCACATATCATGTCTTCACAGAAACGCCTAATTTCTTTCAAGGTGGTGGCAGCAGAAGCAAAGACATGTGAGAGAACTACCATCCTCGGGTAGTCCATACTACATGTTTGGCAGAATCCAAGTCTGTCCCCTGCAAGGCTCTGAGTCCTGCAGCCCCTGAAAGCCCCTTCTCCCAGCCCAGAGCCCTGCGCATGATGCTTGGGTCCTGACCCTGTCCGTGCAGCAGAAATACCACTTTTCTTCGGGTTTCTGCCTTAGAGAGCATGTAGCAGCATGAATTGGCCAAATATATTTCTCAGTGAAGCCTTTCTCTTTACTTTATTTGAAATTTGTTCATGGAAATACACTTCTATTCTCCCTGTTTCCCTCAGATTTAACCATCTGAGCCACCCAGGTGCCCCCTTGTTTCCCTCAGATTTAAAATACACCCTACTCCCTAGAATTCCTGTGAGATTTTGTTCCTCTCTTTACTGAAGCCCTGACCACATGTGTGTTGTGTTATTACAGTGTGTGTGTTTGTGTGTGTCTGTGTATGTTGTATGTGCATGTGTGTGTGTTTTACCTCAGTTACACTATAAGCTCCTTGAGGGTGGGGGGGCGCCTGGGTGGCTCAGTCGGTTAAGCGTCTGCCTTCGGCTCAGGTCATGATCTCAGGGTCCTGGGATCGAGTCCCACGTCAGGTTCTTGGCTCAGTGGGGAGTCGGCTTCTCCCTCTCCCTCTGCCCCTCCCCCCTGCTCATTGTCTCTCTCTTTCTCTCTCTCCAATAAATAAAGTCTTTAAAAAAGAAAAGCTGCTTGAGGGCAGGCACTTCATCTCTACAATGTCCTCCCAGCAATATCTTCCACACAATAAATAATAAATGTTTCCTAAATGAACAAATCCTCCAAAAGCATTGGTTTTCGTCTGGGCCCCTTTGTAAGGAATGTCTAACAAATGTGCACTGTGAATTCCAATGCAGTGGTTAAAAGACAGCTTAGCATTAAAAATTTCCTGCAGCATCGTTATCGGAAATTATGCTGGAAAAGTAAAAACCAAAAAGCAATGTAAGAACACCTTATGTGATGATTTCATTCAACTTTTTAAAAAATTAATAAGCAGCAGGCAGGAACTAGGTAATTTGGCTGCTCTGAGAGTTTCTGCTTCTCTCTCCGAGGCTCTGGAGGGTGAGCTATTTCCCAAGGGATCGGCAGCTCCGAAGCAAACCTCGAGGTGATTGCTGCTAAGAGAAATCGCTGATAGCCAGGAGGGTTCTGCTTCCACAATTGGGGGAACATGTGGGTGTGCGGGTGACGGAGCTGGGCTCGGCCACTCTGATGGGTACACGCAAGCCCCACCGTCCCCTTCCTGTCGGTGAGCGGCCAGGTATCCATTCCGTTGTCTTTGCTTTGCCTGAGAGAGGGTAGAGGATGGCATAAGGGAGGGCCTGTGGCCGGGGGGCGGAGGGGTCTGCAATCTTCGAGGGGAAATGTGCGGAGAGGCAAAGACTGGGGAGAAGGCAAGGTACCCCCTTTGAAAGGCCATGTGGGCCACATCAAAGAGTGAATCTCCCATGGGGGAGATGACAGGGTGCTCAAAGTTTTAAGCAGAGGACTATGAGGACTCCATTACAGTCTGGTAATCATTCTTACAAAGAGCTCAGTAGCTGAGCCGAGGGGCTCACCCCCACACCGGCTCCCATGGGCACCACCAAGGAAACATACATTCTAACTTAGAAGCGTGTTGGTTACATCACTGCAGCAGAAAAATAAGAACCGGAATAGCTAGGACTTACTGAAGCTTCCCGGGTGCCAGGCGCTATTCGAAGTGATTGTAGAAATCACCGAACTCGTGGTAACGCTGCGGTAACTCATTTAATCTGAACAAGAAGGAATGGGAACTTGAAGTCACACATCTAGAGGCGGTGGCGCCGGGGCTCGAACCCATGCGGGATCGGTCCGGGAGCCACGCTCGGGACCTCAGCATGTCCACTGTCCCCCTCATCACCCCAGCTCCCACTTGCCACTGGGTTGTCTCCCCTTGGCCGCTCCTGTATAGAAATCCCGGACTGCAAACAGGGGAAACTGTGAGGAGGGCACCGGAAAGATGCTGGGGAGATGCAGTGGTGACCGGGGACAGTGAAGACAGAAATGAAGAGGTGTGAGAGAAATGAAGGAGCTACTCAGCAGGACTTGATAAAGGGGAAAATGCTCATTGGACACCAGCCCGGAGCCTGGTGCATGGTATTTTTGATGTATCAAAATACTATAATGTTGCTATTATTACCAGTTGGGCTAGTCCCCAGGATTAAGTCATAGCTTTTTTTTTTTAAGATTTTATTTATTTATCTGTCAGAGAGAGAGAGCACAAGCAGGGAGAGTGGGAGGCAGAAGGAGAAGCAGGCTCCCCGCTGAGCCGGGAGCCCGATGTGGGGCTCAATCCCAGGACCCCGGGATCATGACCTGAGCCGAAGGCAGACGCTTAACTGACTGAGCCACCCAGGAGCCCCCAAGTCATAGCTTTTAATAACAAAGGTACAGCAAAGAGCTGCAGGTAAACTTTTTTATGGTAAAAAGCAATATGTGAATGGCCCTTTATGGATTATGCCACCCACCGCTGTCTACTTTGATCTGAAAACAACCCTTTTATATTAGTTTGTTCGGGCCGCTGTAACAAAGACCCACTGACTGGATGGCCTAACCAGCAGAAACGTGCTCTCTCACAGCTCCAGAGATGAGCACTCCACTCGTCGGCAGGGTCACTTCCTTCAGAGGGGGAGGGGGAGTCTGCTCCAGGCCTCCCCTCCAGCTCCTGGTGGTTTGTGCTCCATCTTTGATGTTCCTTGGCTTATAATCTCTGCATTCATCTTCATGTAGTGTTTTCCTGGGTGTGTGTGCATGTCTGTGGCTAGATTTCCCCTTTTTATAAGGACACTAGTCCTATTGGACTAGGGGCCCACCCTACTCTGGTATGACCTCATCGAACGAATTACATCTACAAAGACCCTATTTCCAAATCAAGGGACATTCTGAAGGACTTGGGGTTTGGACTTCAAAATGTAAATTTTGGGGGTGGGGGCGGACACAACCCCTAACACCCTTAGAGCAGGTGAAGTAGGAATTACTCTTATTCCCATTTTAAAGATAAAGAAACCGAGTCTCAGAGACATGAAGTGATTGAAGGTAAGTGAGACCCCAGGTCCCAAAGTCAAGTCCGCCCTCTGGCTCAGCAGTCCGTGCCTCTTGCCGAGATTGTGTAGCTGTTCTCCCACACTCAGAGCAGTGAGAACCAAGGCTGTCCCGAGGCGTAGAGAGAGGGGGAAGTTGTCCAACGTGGTCTCCTCTTAGCATCAATGGCAGATACCCAATTATTAGAAGCATCATTTGGCTTATTCACTTGCTGCCTCTACAGCTGCACCTCACGAGGGCTTGACCTCCAGGGAAACTGTTTATTCAAATGGTTTCTTGTACGTCTGTTGTTTCTCTCCGGTGGGCCCATCCCTGAGCCAAGGGGAGCTGGGTACAATGAGCCTATTCAGGGCAGAAAGGCAAACGTCCCGCGCTTCCCTGTTCTCTCTGTGGCACCATTCTTTGCCTCCCTGTGCCTCTCTTTTGTCCTGCTATTGAGTAACATCAGTGTGGGCGTGGGGACTGTGTGAATTGCCAGCGGGGAGAGAGTGTGGCCCAGGACACCTGCCTGACGACTTGTGCACAAGGGCGGGCAGCGATGGGCCAGCTTCCCAGGAGCCGCTCTGCCAACACATCAGCGCCGACCTGGGCCTTCTGTTCCGCCTGAGTCACTCTCAGCAGCTAAAGCTGGTGCCGCTCGAGGAGCCTGTGGGGAGTAGACGAGTGCAGATTCCAGAGACAGATGCCATTCCCAGCTCGGCCACTGACCAACAATGTGCACTGAGGGAAGATGCTTAATCTCCCTGTGTCATTTCCTCATCTGTAAAATGCAGATGATAAATGTGTTTACCTCGTAAGGTTATTGAATAGATAAATGATATCATCCATAAATGGTGCCTAGAACAACATGTCTGCCAAGTAGTTCTAGCACTCAGCAAATATAAACAGTACTTCCTTATTTTTTTCCCCCAAATGCCATTTGTTAATCTGTTCATTGAAAAAGGGCAGGGATACATCTCAAGAAGCTAACCACGGTTGTGTCTGGATGATGGAATTGCAGGTTATTTTATTGTTCTTTTTTAAAACTTATTTGTAGTTTCTAAACTTTCTGTAAGAAATACGTATTACTTTTTTTAAAGATTTTATTTATTTATTTGACAGAGAGAGGGAACACAAGCAGGGGGAGTGGGAGAGGGAGAAGCAGGCTCCCCGAGGAGCAGGGAGCCCGATGCGGGGCTCGATCCCAGGACCCTGAGATCATGACCTGAGCCGAAGGCAGACGCTTAACGACTGAGCCACCCAGGTGCCACCCTGTATTACTTTCTTAATAAGAGAAAACAAACTCCCACTGAGGATCTACAGGGTTCAGGGAACTAAGGACAAGTGGGTACAGGCGAAGACATGACCGTTGTCCTTAGTGTAGTGTGAAGTCTATGGAAGGAGACAAGACAGGTAGATCAATGATGGGCATTGATGCTCCGTGTGGGCTGAGTATGGGACCCATCCCCATCAAGTCGCACTTAGCACTCCAGACATGTCATCAGTTTTGCCCCAACCATCTTTGTACGGGGTCTTTCCCGATCTGGAAATAGGACAGTGAGATGATACACGACGTCAGATAAAGGGGTCACTCCTTTCATCTCTCCCAGCACCTGGGGAGATGGGGATTGTTGAGATCCCTGCCTAAGGCACCTCTTTCTAGGAAGGGGCTACGGTGCGGACAGAGGTCAAGATGCTTTCAGTAGCACTTCTGACAAACGACACACATGAAACCCAGTCGCCAGGGAGCATGTCAAGTGAAATGAAGAGTAATTTCCTGTTTCTCTATCTCTCCATAGCATTATTAGCATCATCATTATTTTGGCTGGAGCCATTGCCCTTATCATCGGTTTTGGTATTTCAGGTATGTGATTTCTCGCGTTACCGTGACCCACTCACCCCTCACCGTTCTGGCCCAACCACTCCATGGGGCCGAATGGAAAGAGTGCAGAAAAATCTCAGAGTAGAACACTGGTTCTTCTGCTTATTGGCTATGCTCTCTTCGCCTTAGTCGTTTCACCCCCCTGGGCCTCGGTTTCCTCAGGTATAGGGCCGGGAGATAATGTCACCAGGTAGTTGAGAGAACCAAACGGTGTCCGAGGGAGAGGGCTGTGGCTGAGCCATTCTACCAGGGGTTGGCCTGGAGGATTCCTGCTCAGTGAAGCTTCTGCTGACGTGTCCAAGAGTACGAGGTCTTTGCACACCGGGGTCTTAGGGAAAGAGAATACTGGTTGTGACCAGTGGAGGGAACAGGTGTCACTATACGTGGAGGGTGAGTCTCTGAAGCGCAGCTGACGTCAGTTGCAGGAAGAGTTTTGTCTTTCCTCTTCTGTGTGGACCATGTCTTGGCAGCATCTGTTGTGGAGGCACCTTAAGTAAGACATTGAGGTAGGCCAGCAGCCGTCTTCTCTGAGGCAGACATGTTTGCTCCATTTCCCTTAAACCGCCTGACTCCAGCCAACATTTCTATTTTAACTTAGCCCGCGGCCAAAGCTGTCCCTTGGCGACTTTAGTTTTTATATTTCCAGCTGCCTTTTCTCTCTGTCCCTCTCCCCTGGCATGGGTGTGCGGCCACCAAATCGTGGTCACAAGGCCTAAATGAAGAAAACACATGGTAGATGTGTTTGCCTCAAAAACGCATTAGCCCCCTTCCTCACTTTCTTTAACAAAAATAGGTATTTCGGGGCACCTGGCTGGCTCAGTCGGTACAGCACGTGACTCTTGATCTCGGGGTGGTAAGTTTGAGCCCCACGTTGGGTGTAGAGATTACTTAAAAAAATAAAATCTTTAAAAAAAGTTATTTTGTCTTTCATCCATTTTTCAATTGGATTATCTGTCTTTCTCTTTTTGATTTGTAGGAATTCTTTATATGTTTTGGATGCAGTTTGGTGATATGCATTGTAAAATCTCTTCTACTCTATGGCTTTCACTCTCTTCGTGAAGTCTTTCAATGAGCAGAAGCTCTTAATTTCAATCTAGTCCATTTAATCCATCTTTTCCGTTATACTGGAGCTTTTTATAACCTGTTTGGTTAAGAAGTGTTTGTCTATCCCAAGGTCATGAAGATGTTTTTCTAGGTTATCTTATAGAAGCCTTATTGTTTTACCTTTCACATTTATATCTATTAAGCATCCAAAAGTAATTTTGGGTATGGTGCAAGACAGTGGTCAAGATTCACATGTTCCGCGTGGCTCTCCAGTTGACCTAGCGCCATTTTTTAAAACCACTGCCTTTCCCCCACTGCTCATCAGGTGCCATTTTTATCAGAAATCAAGTATCTAAATGTGTATGGATCTGTTTCTGAATGTACTTGCCTGTTTCATGCTAAGATCCCTTTATAATTCATTTTCTTTCTTATGTTATCTCTTTACCTATTCCTAATCTTGGGCACTGTGTGTGTGTGTGTGTGTCTCCGTCTCCTCTTAAAAAGCAGGTTTATGAGGTCAACAGTGGTTTTGAAAGAACCAGGTTTACGTTTTTTACTTTCTCTGATTGTTTTCCTATTAATTTTGGCTTTTATCTTTTTTAACGTCCCTCTTTCTGCTTTGTTTGCTGTCTTTTAATTCTTTTTTCTAAAATCTTAAAACTAAGCACTTTGGAAAAGAGTTTGTCAAAGAAGGCAATAAATAGCTTTTAGTAGATATTGTCATTCAGTTTTCCAAAATGATTTACCAATTTACTCTTCACCAGAGGTGTATGAGAGATCCGGTGCTCCATGTCCTCACCAACACTCGATATTGTGGAATCTTGTTGTGGCTTTAATTTCTATTTCCTAGTGACTGAGGAGAGTGAGTACATGTCCATATGGGAAACATAACGTAGAGTGACAGAGCCAGACACAAAACAGTACATTCTGTATAATTCCATGTATATATAGTTCAAAAACAGGCAAATGAATCTCTGCTATTAGAAAGGCAGGGGCAGAGGGAGGGGGTAGCCATTAGGAGCACGAGGGGACTTGTGAGGGATAATAAAGTCCTAGTTCTTGGTGTGGGTGGTAATTACGTGGGATGAAATTGTGGTAATTCTTCAAACTGCACAGTTATGATGTGTACATTTTTATGTATGTATGTTATACTTTAATAACTCCTATATGTACACACATATGACAAATATATATTATAAAACATGTGTATATATTTTTTTGGAAATAAAATATTAATAAAGCAAATATTTTGGGCTAACTTTTAAAGATATAAGTGCATACATTTCGGTGCCTTCCTCACTAATGCTTAATTAATTCTTCCTTAGTTATAATTTACCCTATTCTGGATCTTATATACTACCTTGAATTAAAACCCTAGTGCCTGTCCTTCACTCTAAATCTTAGTGACTAAGCTTTTTGGGCATAGGGCTAAATGGCTTGGCATCAGAGCCCCTCTGGAATTATGTCTTGCTTGTCAGGGGCTTTGACTACCCGAGCAAGAATGTTCATATTGTCCCAGCTTCCCTGGGAAAGTCAACACTTTGCCACTCACACTTTTTCCTGTTGAGTAACTACGGTGACCTCAGGTACTTAGCTCAGTTCCCGGAAGAGGGTACTCCCTAAGTGGTTTTTGAATGGACAAGTGAAGGGATGCTTGGAGAGGCAGATACATAGATAAAAGCTAGTCTATTCAGTTCAGCAATATTCCACCAATAATATTAAAACCCTACCACCAATGAAGAGGTTTTCCGCCTCCTTCCTATTTCATGGGGGTAAGAGCTGGTTGTTCTGGATAAAATGGGCTGTTTATTAATTTAACACTCTTTAGTTGGATTTTTCTCAATTGCTTTTATTAAAAAGACCATAACCCTTACCTGAGAGCATCATATTATCACACTTTAGATAAATTCAATAAAATGTTAGCTGGCTTAATACTAAGGCAGTGAAATTAAGGAAATGGCATTATGTAAGTGATGATGATGGTATCTTTTGAATCCTTCGTATGTGTACTTCACTGTATTAAATAACTCGGCATACATCATCTGATTTACTACTCACAACAAATAGGAGATAAGCATTATTACTACATCCTGATGTACTCACCCAAGGTTGGTTGCACATCTAGCAGGTGGGACAGTAGCAGGTGGACTGTTTGAGAGGATCCCATTAACCCCTGCTTATAGGACAGCGTTTGTGGATGACCCTTCGAGAAGGGGGGAGATATGTGGAAAGAGCCCTGACCCTATTTAGCCCAGTCCTTGTGCTATCACTCACTCACCGCATGACCTCAAACGGCTCTGTGTAAGGGAAGAGTTTAGGAATCAGACAGAGACATTCTAATCTCAGGTCTGACACTAACTGTATGTCCTTTGGGACATAACTTAACTTTCCAGAAAGAGTTTCCTCGCTGGTAAAAGAGTCAGAGCCGTTGTGGGAATTAAATGAGAAAAGTGTTTGTGAAGTACCTGGCATGTGAGCATAGAAAATGGCTGCCACTGCTATTTATATTGCCATTAATAATAATTTGTGATTATTAATGCATTTATATAGCACTTCCTAAAACTTGCACAATTTCCTGGCCACACCAGGGCCGACTTCCTTTGAAGTTAGAGAGGCCAGGGCAGGAGGCCTCAGGACACTGCCTCAGAATAGATGCTGCATCTTTGGACACTGGATAAGCCAACCAGGCATGTGCTTATGGCACCAAAACAGAAGACTGAACAGATTGTTTGAAGAGTGAGAGATTTTTTTTTTTAATTGTAATCATCTGAGAAACAGCTGTTGGCCTTTCTTACTTTGGTTTTATGGTTTTCAGTTGTTTTCGTTTTTACGTAAGGTGGGGATACCAATCTCTACATATCTCAATCTGCCCATGGATACCAGCAGAACGTGGTAGAAAGAGGACAGGCTTAGTTCCAGACAAGATCGTGTTCAATACTGGCTCCGCGACTTGCTAGATACAGGGCTGTAGGCAGCGCTTGGCTCCCATGGAGCCTCTTTATCCTCATTTATAAAATGGCTATCATGGTAATTCTTACCTCTCGTGGTTCTTACCAGGCTTAGAACGAGTCACTCTAACTGAAGCACTTAATAAAGTGTTCCTCTCTGCCTGCTGCTCTGATCTGCAATCTTTCCAAATGATTCTAGTTAATAATGGTCATCGATACCATTAAGACCGCTAATATGTGGCAAGTCAGGTACTGTGTTAAGCTCTTTACCTGTGTTGTATCATTTAGGCCTTTCAGGGACCAGCTGAGGGAGCCTCTAACTATCATTAACATCTTCATTTTATAGATGAAAAAAAATGATGAAATAAAGCAGTTAGAAAAAGTGCCCAAAGTCACATATCCAGGAAGGGATACAGCTGAAACTCGAACCCAGACCGCCTGACACCTGTTCTCAAACACCAGCTGCTTCCCACATTGTTCCTTCCTCGAGCCCGGCCCAGCATCCTTCCTAATTTCTTCTCACGGAAGCAACAATTACCCCCAAACCTGCTCTCTTCTCGGGCATGAATGGCACTCATATTGGAGCCAGCTTAAGTCTGTGTGTTACCACCGTTAAGCCTTGTGCTATGGTGTCTGTCTAGACGCCTGGGCTCCAGCACGTGCTGAGTGGCCACTGCTGAACGCCTCCAGTATGTCCTCTAGGCTGCTGGAACGTACAGGACTTGTCTTACGGAACTCCTATCTTACAGAAGAAAGTTCATTTTCCAGGTTAAATCCAGCGCTACTGGGACATTCCAGATTAATAATCTCTGTGAAGAATTCTTGCTTTGGTTACCTGTAAACTCACTTTTCCAAGAGATTTCTGCTCCTACTGCACAGGGCAATTGAATGTCGCTCAGGCCCTCTGAAAACAGAACACTCTGGATTTTGGCTTGCTCCTCTTTTCCCATGCAAACCAGAGCTGTCATAGTAATTAGCCCTCAAGGGCTAGAGAACATATTTTCAGTAAGTAGCTGGGTCTTCCGACTTTAAAGTTCAAATCTGTGCCTGTTTCAATTAACAGAATTCTCTGTCAAGAGATAACTGCCTTGAACCCACCTCCTATAGCCTTTTTTTTTAAGATTTTATTTCTTTATTTGACAGAGAGAGACACAGCGAGAGAGGGAACACAAGCAGGGGGAGTGGGAGAGGGAGAAGCAGGCTTCCCGCCGAGTGGGGAGCCCAATGCGGGGCTCGATCCCAGGACCCTAGGATCATGACCTGAGCCGAAGGCAGACGCTTAACGACTGAGCCACCCAGGCGCCCCTCCTAGAGCCCTTTTGCCCTATGGCTCACCACACAAGAGCCACTGGTGGTTAAGAGGCCTGGAGAATCCTACCAGGCCAGATTGTGTTTCCCAGAACATAGCTCTTTGAGCCAATATTTGTTTGCAAGTTTGAATACAGATATCTTTTTTTTTTTTTTTTTGAGAAACAATTTTATATGCTGTTGCTTGCTAATTACATTTCATTTAATCACTTTTGATCATCATTTATTCACCTAACAAGCATTTATTGATTGCTTTCTGGGTGCAAAGCAATGGTGAGGTCCTCCTGGTTTTCTCAGTTCTCACTGGCTTTTATTCCTCCTTTTGATTTGATGAAGGAGGGGAGAATTTAATAGACATTATATCCTCCCATCTGCCACATCTTTAATGCAACCTTAAATGGGCTAGAGTCTGCAGCAGGTCCCTGGGGCACTCCACACTTGCCTATTTTCAGTCATTAAGTTCTCTAAGAGATATTTCAGCAAATTCTCTACCTTTGGGCTCAGGGCCAACACATTAAAATTAATTCAGTAGCAAAATTACCAAACTAAGATATGTCATTACCATTTCATTTCCCCCATAAACTGTGTCAATCATGTATTTTTTCTGAAAAGTAATTTTTCAATTCAACTTTAATGGCGCTTTATAAACTACAATCAAACTTATTCTTGCTCTAACACAGTTATACTTGCTCCATGATTTTATTGGGACTCTCTGTATTTTCATTGCCTTCTTTTTCACTGGCTCACATTTCCCCGAAATTTAGATGTGATAATCCCACCGAATGTTCCTTACTCCTACAACCATTTTGGATAGAACCGTTATCTCAAACAGTGCTTTGATTTCTACTGCTCTCCATTCATTCATTCATTTATTCATTCACTCAACAAATACTATTTTTCTTTGTAGAAATGTAGCACTAGGCACTTGTCTTACTTTGCTCAGGCTGCCATAACAAAATATCATAGACTGGGTGGCTTAAAACACAGAAATTTATTTTCTCACATTTCTGGAGGCTGGAAAGTCCTCCCCAGGCTTCAGGTAGCCCCATCTCTAAGGCTACCATCAGTGACCCTCTGTCTGGCCTGTTGAACAGAGGCGGTGGCCCCCATCCTTTGAAACCAAGAAGGTTTCAAGGAGCCCTGATGATCTCTGAATCACCTTCAGGGTTATTCTTCCCTTTTCTGGAGGAATAGCACACAGTTATGTCTGAATAGCTCTATTATCCTGTCCTGCAGGATCTAAGAAATCTGACAGCCTTCCTTCATTTTGTCTCATTTGTTCTAACCCCTTTCGTTTTTCTGTCCCCTGCTGGTGGTGTTGCTGCTGGTACAATCCCCATCTCTATTCCTGGCTTCTGCTGAGGTGGCTGCTTAAGCCCAGGAGAAGCACCTATGATCTCCTTGTCAAATGGCTGTGCAGCCCTACCCTGAGTGTTCTCTTCGGAACAGATTTCTCATTTTTGGCAATACGGATAGGCTGAGAATTTCCCAAATCTTCATGCTATGGTTCTTTTTTTTTTTTTAAGATTTATTTATTTACTTACTTACTTATTTAGAGAGAGACAGCAGGGTGGGGGGGAGAAGCAAAGGGAGAGGGAGAGAAATCCTCTAGCAGACTCCCCTCTGAGCCCAGAGCCTGACACAGGGCTCGATCCCAGGACGCTGAGATCATGACCTGAGCCAAAACCAAGAGTCAGCTGCTTAACTGACTGAGCCACCCAGGCATCCCTGGTTCTTTTTTACTTAACAATTCCTTCTTCAATTCATCTCTCTCCTTTCCCACACTTTACTATAAGCAGTCAGGAGTAACCAAGATACTCCTTCCAACCTTTGCTAGACATCTCCTCAGCTAAATATCTAATTCCATCACTTGTAAATTCAACCTTCCACAGAATACTAGAACATAGTTCAGCCAAGTTCTTTGCCACTTTATAACAGAATGGCCTTTCCTCCAGTTCCCAATAACATGTTCCTCATTTCCACCGGAGACCTCGCCAGAATCACCCTTAACATCCCTATCTCTAGTATGCACCTTAAAACTTTTCCAGCCCCTACCCATTACCCAGTTCCAAAGCTTCTTCCACATGTTTAGGTATCTATTACAGCAGCACCCCCCTTCTCAGTACCGAAATTTGTATTAGTCAGGGTTATCCAGAGAAACAGAACCAACAGGATTTTGCATGAGTGTGTGTGTGTGTGTGTGTGTGTGTGTGTGTGTGTGTGTGTGTGATGAGAGAGAGACAGAGAGAGATTTAGAAAGAATTGGCTCACATGATTATGGAGGCTGAGAATCCCAAGATCTGTTGTCAGCAAGCTGGAGACCCGGATGGTTTAGTTCCAATCTGAGTCCAAAGGCTTGAGAACCAGGAAAGTTAAGGGTGTAGTTCCAGTCCCCAAGCTGGCAGGCTCAAGATCCAAGAAGACAGTGTTTCAGTTCTAGTCCAAAGGCAGGAAAAGACTAATGCCCCAGCTGAAAGCGGTCAAGTGGTAGGAGCTCCCTCTTACTCAGGGTTTTTGTTCTATTCAGGTCTTCCACTGACTGGATGATTCCCCCCCACCCCCTTTTAAGGAGGGCGATCTGCTTTACTCAGTCTCCTGATTCACATGTTAATCTGATCCAGACACATCCTCACAGATACCTCGGAATGTTTGACCAAATATCTGGGCATCCCATGGCCCAGTCAAATTGACAAATACAATGAACCATCATAGCATCATAGGACTTACAAAAATCATTAAGACAGTTTCTGTCCTTGAAAAGCTTACAAATTTGTGCCAGGGCCAGACTAGACACAAAGTAGAAGGAGACAGCTGCTATAATAAAGGCAAGGGAAAGTGTTATGGGAGAGTAGAGAATCTATTAATTTTGTCTTGGCAGATCAAAAGAGGGTTTCATGCAAGGGCTGCCATCTGAACAGCCTTGAATATAAGTAGAATTTGGATAACTGGTGCTAAAGGAGAGGAGAGAACTATAAATTTTAGGTGCAAGATGAACAGGGGTGTGAAGATGCGTAGTATAATTGTATAACCAGCGTGTATAACCTGGAATGTCTTGGATATTAGTCTGTCAAGTAAAAATAATTGAAAAGCAAATTAAATCTTTAAAGCATGTTCAAGAAAATGCCGAGGCAGGGGATGGGGTGTGCTGCATTCATATTACACAGCAAAACGTCATACTATCCTCTTTTATCATTTCTCTCCCAAATCTCGCATATAATTCTCTACCAAATCTCTCCACCATGCATAGCAGCTGCTCCCAAGTCTCTCCTCTCTCACACTCTAAAGCCCCCAAAACATCCTCCCAAGCCAGCCCATGTACAGGTTTTCTTTCTTCTGCCTCTTTTTTAACCTATAATTTTTCTCCCATCAGTAACTCTTTGTTCTTTCTAATATAAATCCATCTGGCTTAGCTTCTCCAGCTCTGTCCCTCATCCATTACCTTTACCTACTTTCCAAAGGCCTAGGAGGCAATTAGTTCCAATCCCTAAGGGGCTAGAAGAGGTGAAATGTCAAGATATCCTTGTGTTCATGTTTATCTCTGAAATCTGAAAAATAGCATGTACACTTTGCTTATGTATCTTTCCAGTGAAAGCAGAAAATCAATAAATCACTTGATATACATAAACAGTAGAGACTATGAAAGGACATGGTAGGAAATGAGGCTGGAAAGGTAGCAATAAGAGCTAATGTCTAGGGGGCATTCACTATGTTCCATGCAGTATCTGCGCCATGTAGCATTTAGCTTTGAAGGCCATGCTAGTGTGTCTGAATTTTAGTCCACAGCCCTTGGGAACCATGGAAGATTAGTGATTATAAAACTGACATGTCCAGATTGTATTTTAAGGTCTACCTATAAGATTAATGCAATTTTACAAAATAGATTGGACGGAGGCAAAGATCAGAGGCAGGAATAGCAATAAGGAAGCTAAGAAGTACAGTTGAGAAGTGCTCAGGACTCATCAATTTGGACTTTTTGGGTTGTAAGAAAGAGAGGTTTGTCCAGACTGTTTTAATGTAAAGTGTCTGTGTAAAGGATACTCCGAGATTGGGACAGGAACTAGGCTTGAAAACCCTCAGGATCTAAGACAGCTCTAGGGATGGAGGACTCTCTTCATCTTTCTCTTTCACGTTCTCTCCCTCACACTTCTTTCTAACTGCTCCATTCTCCTCTTGGGCTCAAATACCCCTCCTCTCCTTCACTTCACATCCAATCACAGAAGGAGCCTCTCAAGAAGATTCGGTTAATTAAATCACCCCTATAGGCATCCCCAGCCAGCAGCCTCCAGTGAGGAAAGAACAGTTGGCCAATCCTTCACAGACTGCCCAGGCCATCCAGTGGGCAAGTGGGGGAGAGGCCGTGGACACGGCTGACATCATAATTAATATTTCTACTGGTGATATGTTTGGAGAGGAGGGGATGGCTTCTAACTTAAGCCAAAAAATTAATTTAATTAAGTACCATTTTTCATTTTACCATTGCTCGCACTATAACCTTGACCAAGGCACTTATCTCTTCTCTGCTTTGGTTTCTTCATCATTCAAATGGAGATACAAGTAACAGCACTCTAGAATTTAGCATTCTTCCAATTTGCTAGCCACATTTAGTTAACATGAGGTTTCCCTTCTGGTTAACTAAGAATAACAATACCTTATGTATGTAATTACAGTTTGCAAATCAAGTTCACATCCATTTGATTTGATCCTCACAAGAACCCTTTAAGGTAGGTAAGACAGATATTACCTCAATTTTTCTGAGACCCAGAGAGGTTACATGACTTATCCAAGGTCACACAGCTATCAAGTGACAAAGCCAGGACTTGAATTCTCATCTTCAATCTCCAAGATCAGTATGTTCTCTTCTTGGTGCCTCTCAAGGGTTTGGTTGCCTATTCTCAAGGAGCAGATCTGCTGTAGACTCAAGACTACTGTCTTCCTGTTCTTTCTATTCTTATGTCTCCTTTTTTTTTTTTTATGCCTCTCCTGTTCTTCTATATTTCTAGTTTATTACAGAAGTCTCTGTTTTGGCTTTGGTAATGAAGGGTTTGGTTGTAGACATTCGACAACTTCCCTGGGCATTGATCCTTGCTTCCTGAATTGCAGGGAAACACTCCATTACAGTCACTACTCTGACCTCAGCTGGAAACATCGGGGAGGATGGAATCCTAAGCTGCACTTTTGAACCTGACATCAAGCTTTCTGATATCGTGATACAGTGGCTGAAGGAAGGTGTTATAGGCTTGGTACATGAGTTCAAAGAAGGCAAAGACGACCTGTCAGACCAAGATGAAATGTTCAGAGGCCGGACAGCAGTGTTTGCTGATCAAGTGATAGGTGGCAATGCCTCTCTGAGGCTGAAAAATGTGCAACTCACAGATGCTGGCACCTACAAATGTTACATCATCACCTCCAAGGGCAAGGGGAATGCCAACCTTGAGTATAAAACTGGAGGTGAGTTACTTTTGGCAAGGGGGAAAGAGAGCGCCCAAAGGTATTTGGGGCTAAGAACCACGGGATGCTGCTGAAATAGTTTATGCTCATGAGTGACCAGTAAGACAAAGACCATCCTGCCACCAGTCATCCTTGCTGTCCAAGACCCGCACCAACTCCAAAAATAGCCCCCCTATAAGATTAGGTCTTAAAATCTTCTGTTCTGGACTCTACTCTTCTCTGGATTTTCAGGTATATTCCCTGAAATAGTTGCCAAAATAAATGTGGTCTCTTTTATGGTAGCCTTTGTTGTTGCTAGTAAGAGAAACCCATGATCTGGCCTGAGATTTTTCTGTGCTAAGTAGGCTCTAGCCCAAGTCTGAAGTCAGTCTCCAGAGACTCATGGCAATGGAACCTATTTTAGGAGAAGTTCAAAGGGAACTAACCAAAAACAATAATGTTCTATAAACACTAATCCTCCCCCAGTGAAATCCCACCCTTCCTTATCAACTCAGCTTGGTGAATTTATGTATAAGAAACTCAGAGAGGTAGTGTGAGGAGTAAAAGGATGATTGAGAAAACTAGATGATGGTCCCTCCTCTTACAGAGCTCACAGGACACAGCTTATAGAGTTGAGGGCTGGGGCGGAGATAGGAAAAATAGGTAAATACCTATCATAATCGATAAAGTCTAACAATGTTTTAAGAAAAATATAAAGTGATTTGGGGATGCAGAGGGAGAGAAGGATCACATCCAAATGCATAGGGAGGGAAGGGATAGGAGAGCCCCCATGGAGAATTTGGCATTTGAGAAAGGCCTTACAAAATAGGCAGAAAGTATCCTGAGGCCTCCTGGCCTACACTAGTCTGCACAGGCCTTCCTTGGACACTTGATAACATGTGTTTCTATTGGTGATCTAGAGCCAGACCTGGGCAAGTACTGGGGCCTGGGCAAGGCAAACTCACTGAGCCTCAGTTTCTTCATCTTAAAATGGGGATTAATAGGGTCATGTCAAAGGGACCCTGGAGCCAACTGAAAGGGCTTCCAATGACAAAGCTGGAACAATCTGAGCAACAAAACAAACAGCATAGTAGTAAATGAAAACTCCAAGTATAAAATAAATACACATGAATCCATACTTCCATAAATATGAGGGAGATGACACAAATCTTCCTTACAGATGAATTCCAAATAATGTATTTAGATCTCCCCACTCCAGGAGGTGGAGCTTAGTACTTCCTCCCTTCTCCTTGACCACACTCAGGGTGTGTTTTTCTTAGTGAAGTCCAACTTCCAGAGAAACCTGGCAAACACTGCCTCAGCAAGGTGATCAAAGTTAACATCATCAATGATAAGTCATGTCAATAGTATGCATTCTGATGTGATATGATGAGAAGGGCACTTTTCCTTCTATGGCCTTCCTCACCAAAACACATAGCTTCAATCTAATCATGAGAAAAACCCCAGACAAATTCCAATAGAGGGGCACCCTACAAAATACCTGACCTGGACCACTCAAACTGTCAAGATCATGAAAAACATGGAAAGACTGCAAAACTGACATAGACCAGAGGAACCTAAGAGGACAAGCCAACTAAATGCAATATGGGATCCTGGGAAGAAAAAGGACATTGGTGGAAAAACTGGTAAAATACAGATAAAGTCTGGAGATGAGTTAATAGTTATATACCAAAGGTGGTTTCTCAGTTTTGACAAATGTACCATGGTTGTTTAAGATGTTAACATTAGGGAAAATGGTGAGGTGTATACAAAAACTCTCTGTGTTATCTTGGCAATGTTTCTGTAAATCTAAAATTATTCCAAAATTAAAAACTTGTTTTTTAAATGGTGATAATAATAGAGATCCCTAGAACAGTTGTGAGGATCGAATGAAATAATGTCTGGAATTTGGTACCTGGCACGGAGTGCACCCTCCATGGTGGTTCATTGTCATGTACGCTTAGCTCCTTACATCATCTCCCAGGAGCTCATTCCCTGCCTACTGTGAACAGATGAGTCTCATCTCCCCTGCTAGATGGAAGATTCTTTAAGGGCAAAGCAAGGGCTTTCCTTTCACCGCTCACTCAGTCCCAGCATACTCAGAGTCAAAGGAAAGTGCTAAATAAATTAATAACTTGGATCTTGCCATTTGGCATAATAAGCATTTTATAGTCAAAAGTCCAGGCCTTAACATTTTTCCACAAATGTCTCACTGCCTGGATATTAGAGGAAGCTAGTCTTAATTTCAAAGTTCATTTACCTCCCCAATAAAGAGGATTATCTTAGAAGAAAACAAATGACTGTCTCTACCCCTGGACACCAGGGCTGGAGAGTCTCCACCCAAGCAAAATCCAAACCCCTGTGATGACAAGGCCTGTGTATGGAATTTCTGTGGGTGACGGGTGAATGCTGTTTGTTTGTTCCTTCTCCCTCTCCCTCCCCACCCTAACTTTATCCTCCAGGCAGAAAAATTCATAAAATCCAAGAGGCTTCATAGGTGCCTGAGAAAATGTCCAAAATCCTTAAGGAATAAACATTTTGTGATCAACTTTATCCCTTATCTTTAAGGGTTGAACTGGAACTCCTCTTAGTTGGAGAAATTTATCTGTTATAACAATTATACCTAGAACTTAGGTCCTTAGAGTTTGTGATTTTGGCCAAAGGGTTGTCCAAATCATTATTTGCATCTACAATACAATTGGCCATACACAGACGGCCCACTGGGGAAGTACTGAGTCACTTCAATGGTGGAAATGACTATGTTTTTAAGACCTAGCACTTCAAAGCCTATATTGTTTTATCTGTATGACCTTGACATCTGCCCCTCTTCACTTCCAACCCTGCAGCCTTCAGCATCCCAGAGGTGAATGTGGACTATAATGCCAGCTCAGAGAGCTTACGGTGTGAGGCTCCCCGATGGTTCCCCCAGCCCACAGTGGTCTGGGCATCCCAAGTTGACCAGGGAGCCAACTTCTCAGAAGTCTCCAATACCAGCTTTGAGCTGAACTCTGAGAATGTGACCATGAAGGTTGTGTCTGTACTCTACAATGTCACGATCAACAACACATACTCCTGTATGATTGAGAACAACATTGCCAAAGCCACGGGGGATATCAAAGTGACAGGTGGGTTTCCCCACACTTTTTGCATGGGTTTATTGGGCTAAAATCAAATACAAATTGGGCGCCTGGGTGGCTCAGTTGGTTAAGCGACTGCCTTCGGCTCAGGTCATGATCCTGGAGTCCCTGGATCGAGTCCCGCATCGGGCCCCTGGGGGAGCCTGCTTCTCCCTCTGACCCTACCCCCTCTCATGCGCTCTCTCTCATTCTCTCTGTCTCAAATAAATAAATAAAATCTTTAAAAAAAAAAATACAAATTAAAATCTAATTGGCTTAACAGATATATTATGTATCGGGTTATAGAAAGCTTGAGAGTCCTCTTCATGGAGAACTTGAGCACAATTATAGTTGGGATTGCATTACATAAGAAGACTAATGCAAAACAATATTTATGGAATATAGGTCAAAAATCACAATGAGGCTTCATCTTGTACGCCTTCTCATTGACTGGGGGTAGTTGCCCGGAGAGCAGTATTTAGGATTCTGTGGTCCTAACTCAATAAGACTGCTTTGGTGAAACAATGAGGAAAATGACAAATATTGGATATCTTTGATATATTCAGCGGGTGATCTACATCCCAAGCCCCCCAACCAAAACTGATTTGGTTCCAGCCTGCCTTTGAGAAGATTTTCGATCTGAAGACTAAAAGTCTTAAGGTCCGACTCCAACTTAGTCTTATTCAACCCATCTAGGACTGGCTCATGATCCCACTAATATTGGCCCAGGATTAGTCAGAAAGCTCTAGATTGAACTGGCCTCCCAGGCTAAAAAAAAACTAGGACTCAGAGCGGCCCAGCACCCTAGTTTCCCTACCTTAGTGCATAAAAAAAACTAGGGTTGAGCTAGTGTCAAGAAAATGTACAGACTGGATTATGACTTTTAAGACCATCCCTACTGCAGCTGAATTAAATTCAATCTATAGTGGAAGGAGTATGCCAGGAGAACTGCTGTCTTATATCAAGCCCAGAACCAGGTGGAATACCTTGTACATTTAAGTACCTTATAAATGTTTGCTGAATTTAACTGAATAAATCATATTTTTTTCAGCTTACTTTTTAATTTAAAAGTATATATATGAAAAGGCAACCTATGAAATGGGAGAAGGTATTTGCAAATCATATATCTGATGTCCAGAATATATAAAGAATTCCTACACTCGACAACAAAAAAATCAAATAACCCAATTAAAAAATGGACAAAGGCCTTGAATAGACATTTCTCCAAGAAGATAAACAAATGGCCAACAAACATGAAAAGATGCTCGATATCACTAATCATCAGAGAAATGCCAATCAAAATCACAGTATCACCTCACAAGCATTAGGATAGCTAGTATTAAAAAAAATGGAAAATAACAAGTATTGGTGAGGATGTGAAGAAATTGGAACACTTACGTGTGTTGATGAAATTGTAAAATGGTGCAACTGCTATGGAAAATAGTATGGAGATGCCTCAAAGAATTTTAAAAATAGAACTACCATATGATCTAACAATACCATTTCTGTGTATATATCCCAAAGAATTGAAAGCAGGTTCTCAAAGATATTTGTACACCCATGTTCATAGTTGCATGATTCACAATAGACAAGAGATGGAAGCAACCCAAAATATCCATAGCAGATGAATGAATAAACTAAATGTGGTATATTGGGGCGTCTGGGTGGCTCAGTTTGTTGTGTCCAGCTCTCCATTTCAGCTCAGGTCATGATCTCAGGGTTGTGATATGGAGCCCCACGTCGGGCTCCATGCCAGGTGTGGAACCTGCTTAAGATTCTCTCTCTCCCTTCCCCTCTGCCTCTCCCCACCATCCCCCACTCAGGCGTACTCTCTCTTTCTCTCTCTCTAAAAAAAAGGGTGGTATATATATACAATGGAATATTATTCACCCTTAAAAAGGAAGGAAATTCACATGCTACAACATAAATAAATTTTCAGGATATCATGCTAAGTGAAATAAGCCAGTCGTAGACAAATACTCTATGATTCTACTTATATGAGATATCTAAAGTAGTAGTCAAATTCAGAGGAACAGAAAGTACAATGGTGGTTACCAGCACTTTGTGGGGGAGGGAAAAGCAAAGAAAGTTGTTTAATGGGTATAGAGTTTCAGATTTGCAAAATGAAAAAGTTTTGGAAATCTGTTCCATAATAATGTGAATACACTTAAAACTACTGAACTGTACATTTAAAAATGGTAAAGATGGTAAATTTTATGTTTTTTACCACCAAAAAAAATATCTAACAAACAAATCATACATATGAGAAAAAGAGAGCTCTTCCACCATCCTGAGGAACAAATTGGTGACTAGTGACTAGAATGCTCTTAGTTGATTGTAACAGAAAACCAACTCAAAATAGCCTAAGCTAAACAGAGAATTTAATAAAAGTGCATTAGGATAGCTCATGGAACCAAGAACAGAAAGAGTAATTTGGCTTCAGGAACTGCTGGAACCAGGAATTTAAACTCCACTGGGATTTTCAACTCTCTATTCTCTTGTTACTCTCTAATTTAGTTTCTCTTGTTTTAGTCTATAGGGCAGAATGTGATTCCCAAGAGTTCCTAGCTTTAAAAGTCTCTCTCACTCGATAGAGGAACCAGAGTGAGACTTACTCCCACAGTCTTATTCTACATTCTCAGAAAGGCTCAACTTGCGTCAGTTGCCCACACGTAGACCAATCAGGCAGTACCTGCTGGAAGGCCTTCCCTGAAGAAAAGGGGGAAATGAAGCATTGGGCATTTAGAAGGATGGGTGTGAACAATAGTATCTCAGTTCAGATCTCAATAAATATCTCCAAACTGGATAACTAAAGCCTTCCAGTACAAAGGACAATAACTGAATAAACCACAGATATTGAGCACACCTTTTATTCAGTGAGCGGATTCTTTTTCCATACATGCTTATTGAATACATCAGGACAAGTGTCCCATGTATCAGTACTAGGACTAAATACAATATGGTAGCAAGACATAGCTCAAAATTCAGAAAATAACACAATTCCTTCTTGCCACGTACAAAGTACTCCATACATGTTTTTAAACCATTGGATGAGATGGCAGAGTTTACATCCTGTGTTCTCTGACTCTACTGCTAATTTAGGTCATTCGTTCAACAAGTATCTATTGTGTGCCAAATATGTACAAAGCAATTTTTAAGTCCCATGAAATATGGAGGTGAATAGCATAATAGCATAAATGTCGTAAGAGGAATTAATCCCAGTGTAGATGTGGTGTTTAGGGGAAAGAATTGTTAATTATGACTGTGGCTCAGTAGATGAGGCAGAGTTGAAGCTGGGCTTTGAAGGAGAAAAGAATGGTTTTGATAGAATAGGAAGGTATGAAGTCAGGAGCCTATGTCAATGGTCCAGGGGAGAAATTAGGAGGGCTTTAACTGGGACAGTGGCAATGGAAAGGAAAGGGGAAGAATCAAAAGCTAATGAAAAAAATCATCTTGGTTACACAAATATGAAGGACAAGAGAAAGAGGAAGTCAAAATGGGTCTAAACCCCAGTTGCTGAGGAGGTTAGTAATGCTATCAACCCAAAATTAAAACAGGAGAAGCAACATGAAGGTGAGGGTTTTGGAGATGTTGAGTTGAATTGTGCACATAGGTAGAGATGTCTAATGCATGGCACATTACCCAGCATGTGACAGCATTCTCCCCATAACCTTCAACCCTCCCCTACATATTTCCTTCCATGAGAAAGGATTCCCCACCAATGTAACCCTTCTAGCCTCTCTGGTCTCCCTTCTTCCCCTTCTCCCCAGAGGAGGAGGAGTTAATTTACCTGATTAGGGACTTTTGTAGGAGAAGCTAGACACAAAGAGTTTGGCTCCTTCTTTTCCTTTTCTCTCTAGCTAACCCTCAGAAAGTGTGCTCCTCTAAGCCATCAGTTCTTCAGAAGCAGAACCTGCTCTTGTGGCGGGAAGCCTGCCCCAGGCTGGTGCTGCCTGTCACTGGGAAAGTCTGGGGGGCAGCCCATCTGCCTGCAGACAAAGCTTCATCTTTTATTATCAGACTTAACCAATGATAAAGGTGACATTTTGGTCTTCCAGTTGCCTCACTCGTTTTATCTTATCCTTTAATTGGTTCAGAACTCAGCTGGGGAAGAGGGTGTTCCTTACTGGACTCCTTTGAACCCCAACAGCAGGTGCTCAAAAATATTTACTGAATAATTAAATTTTTAACTGACATATACAGTGGTAACCATAAATCCAGATGTGGAACTCAGGACAGAGCTCAGACTAAGGAGGTGGGTTTGGAGATGGTCAGATTAGTGGAAATAATGCTTATTGGGCTCGAGTGGGGTCCCTCTTATTGTTGTTACAGGGGATACTTGAGTGCTTATTACATGCCAGGTCCTGTTCTAAGTGCTTTACATCCTCAAAAGAACTCTGTGAAGTCCATTATTACCTTAGCCTTATTTTCTAGGTGAAGAAACTGAGGCATGTATAGGTTGAGTAACCTGCCTAAAGTCACACAGCTAGTAAGTGTCAAAGCTGAAACGAACTAAATGAGATTGGATTGTCTAGGAAGCAAATAGAGTAAAAGAAGAGTAATCTCATGTCTTCACTTCTACCTTTCTCGACTTCAAATGAGAACAATACTTTCGCATTGCTTTGTAGTGGTGTGATGAAGCAAATGACACAGAACCTGTAAAGGTCACTGCCTACAGGAAAAAAATGTGTCCGAAGCCAAGGACTGGCCATGACCACTTATCTTATTCTTTCTTTGGTAAGCAATAACAGTCTCTTTATTGGTCTAGTTTTTCATTTGGCTGAGTGTTCACTGGAGTGGACAACAGAAAGGAACTTCCTTTGAAGAAAGAGAAAGCTCTGATTTTAAGCCAGTTACAGAGAGGTAGAGAATAGGGTACAAAATTGCCCCCAAATTGGGGTATAAGTTGTATTAGAATCAACTTGTTCTGTTTTTCAGGTACCTTTCTTTGCCAAGCAGCCACATGAAGAAGACATCCAGCTTTTCCTCTGTGACCCTGAACTTTTTTCTCTCCCTTTGCAGACTCTGAGATTAAAAGGCGGAGTCACCTACAGCTGCTGAACTCAAAGGCGTCCCTGGGTGTCTCTTCTTTCTTCGCCATCAGCTGGGTACTCCTGCCTCTCTCCCCTTACCTGATGCTAAAATAATGTGCCCTGGACACACAGAAACACGCAAAGTCATTGGTACGACAGGTGAGATGAATCACGAATGGTGTGGGGATCGGATCTGTGTGTGCTTGCCTTCCTAACAAGAGTCAAGCAACCTCCAGCATCAGCCTCAGAAAGAAACATTTGATAATGCCAGGGCAGTGGGCACTCTTCCTGCTGGTCTTGTGAAAGGTAAATATGTGTGAACAAAGAGTGTAGATCTCATCAATATACTTCCAGCAAAAACAACTCTGCAATTCAAATATTTGTGTAAATTCAAACATCTTTTCATTGACCGAGTTATCCATCCACAAGGCATAAAGACAAAGAGATGTTTAGCCCCGATAGTTCCTCTGGATTTCACTGTTATCTTACAAAGCCTCATGACATGCACATAATCACTCACACAGGTGACCTCTTCCTAGCCCCCCAACAAAGCTCCTATTGACCAGAAGTTTGACAAAGGACTCCCCAACTAGCCCCGCCCCTGCTGAGACTTCTGTCACTTCAGTCCTCTGGCTCCCATTATTAGTAGGACATTGCTTTCTGAATATTCTTCTTGTATGACATCTGTGTACAGCTGAGCTCATGAAGCTCCAGTCAGCACTATCACATGACTCAGCGGCATCGCCACCATGCATCCAGGCTCGCAACCTTAGAGCTATTTTTGTCCCCGCTCTGTCCTTGATGTCCATTTGTTACTAAGCCCCAGAGCATTTTCCCTGGGTTGTCCCTCAGACTGACCCTAATCCAGCCTCCACTGTTTCACACACCAGACTAGTTCTAAAACCTTATACTTGCTCCTTCCTCTCCCTGTGTCCATCAATAGGAAATAAGATGCCAAAATAAAATGATTCCAATGCTATTTTCATCACAGCATTCCTTTGCTCTGGAACCGAACGTGACTCTCTGGGCACTATTGTGTCAAAGTCAAAGTCCTCAGCCATGTGGTCACAACTCTCTGAGAGTTTCTTTCCCTGCGCTTCCTGTTTCTCTCAGCTGCCTGCTCCTCTCTCTGGCCTTGCTCCCTCTCTCACTGCCCCTTTCTGGAAGTCTCCTCAACTCTATGGCTATTCAAAGCCACCCTTCCGTCACCCATTTCAATCAAGTGCTTCCCAGCTCTTAGCCCACTTTCCTGATGGTCCCTTCATTCCCCATCCCCTTGGCATGCATGAATAATTTATGATCTCTTACACTCTCGAAGGCACATATATTCCTCGCCTAGATTGTTAAGTAGGGCAAAGATCTGTTGATCTGCTTTTCATTCTTTCTCCTGTTCTCCAAACACAACAGTGCAGTGCACAAAAGGGATTCTTTGTAAGGAAACCCGCCCGGGCCCACCTCCACGGTTGACAGTGGAGGGAGGTTTCCCTGAGGAAACTCTCTCTTGAGGATCTCACTAATAGAAAAGGAACACACTTTCTTCTTTCCTTGATTCCCCACAACACTGTAAATGAATTTTTAATATCCTGCAACTAGATAATCTAACCTATAAAGTATAGCCGATTCATCTTTATCTTGTATTTCCTTTGAGCAGTAATTTGCAGCCTTTTTTAAAAGACATGACATCCGGGCGCCTGGGTGGCTCAGTTGTTAAGCGTCTGCCTTCGGCTCAGGTCATGATCCCAGGATCCTGGGATCGAGTCCCACATCGGGCTCCCGCCTCAAGGGGAAGCCTTCTTCTCCCTCTCCCACTCCCGCTGCTTGTGTTCCTGCTCTCGCTATCTCTGTCTCTGTCAAACAAATAAAATCTTTAAAAAAAAAAAAAGACATGACATCCGTGTAAGGGACCATGTTCACATGCAGTATGCATAGGTTATATACAGTTACCTGATTAGCTACAGCTCACCTCTTTCTCCCTACAACTACAGAGGCATAACCTTAAATCAATTTTTAAAAATAAATAAGTAGATCATTACTTGTGAAACCCATAAGGGACTGTGGGGGAAGGTCATTGAAAAGATGTGAGTGACTGTCAGTTGACCCATGAGCTAGACCCGGGTGATCAGAGGCTCCTCACCTCCACCCCTGTCCTTGGGACAAGGGTCCCACTTGCCTGTCTCGCTCCCAGAGGTTGCTCCAAGGACACGGCCTTGAGATAATGATGTGGCGTTGAGAACACCTTGCACGGTGTATGTGACCGAACCTAGTGACAGCCCCTATATAAAATTTTAAGACTTGCAAGGATCTACTCGTCCTCTTGCTGCCCAGGACAAGCCTCATGTATAAGTGCCCTTTGCTCAGAGACTGCCACCCACCAACCTGGAGTGGTCTGCCTCTTTCTTCTGTCTCTCTTTGCTCTACAAGGAAGGGGGTGCAGTTTCAGACTATTCCCAGGGAGCTCCTCCTGGGAGAGTTGCGAACCAACGCTGAGCACAACATTTTAGGTCACACACATTCCTTGGTTGGACACTCAAGGAGAAGTCATCTTTCTACTTCTACCCAGAAGCCTGCTCCTAGCTCATCTCTCAGCTCGTGTTTTCTCTAAGCGCAATCTCCTTCCTGAAGAAGAGACTCAAGCCATCTTCTTTCCTCCAAGCAACCCATGGTAGCATGTGGTCTTTATAGAACATCGTCAAAATACAGAAAAATGAGCCCATCTCTGAACAAGAGATACCCTCATACAGGGGCAGAGACAATTGGTACTCCATAAATGTTTGCTAAATGGTTGTAAGGACATCCTATTTCTGTTATTTTCAGAATCCCAGGAATCTGCAGAACTATTTCACCATAAGATATGACCGAGTTTTGTATTTCTGGGGGGAAATGAATTCATGTCTAGAAGTTTGGAGTGAACAAATAAGATCAAGAAGCAAAAAAAAAAAAAAAAGTCAAAAGCAACCCACAGAAGACTCCAATATGAACCAAATAAATCTATTTTCAAAGACCTATATTAAAAGCTGGGAACATAATTCATCTGAACTGGATATGTGTTAGGACCAAGTCAATTGCAAGTGGAGACAAGTGGATCTCCGTACCTCAGGGACCTCCCCTTACAACCACCCCCCTCATCCAGGGAGTGAGAGGATGGGATATTGCCTCTCCTTTGTCTCTGAATCTTTATATTGCTGTAATGTTGCTCTAAGTCCCCAGAAAATTTTGATTTGCAATACCTCCACATCTTATAATCCATAAATTAAGCCACAGTGGATACAGTAAGAAGCTGCTAATTAACTGCCACTTCACAATTCAGAGGTGGCTGAATTTTAGTGATGGGTCAAATAATTCACTTTTCGTTAGGATGCTTCCCAAAGTGCCTTGGACTCTCCTCCCACCTGACAAATGCTAAAGAAATGTGGGCAAGGTCATAATTTTAACTTAAAACATGTAGTTGGGAGACACTGGTTTTCCAAATTATCCAAACATCTTCTTTTTTAAACAAACAAATGCCATTTTATTTCTCAGATGACATGCATCCTTGACTGGTCCAGGAAAGGACCTCTCGTCATCACTGTATACGGCATTAGGTCAACACAAGTGTTTCAGGCTTCTCCTTTCTGTCTTGCGTGGACAGTGATAACCTCAGCTTTCAACAGCACCTAGAGCAGCGGGACTCAATCGGGGTGATTTTTCACACCCCTCCCCACACACAGCCGACATCTGAAAACGTTTGGAGACAATTCTAGTTGTCACAACTCGGGGGAGAGAGGAGGGTGCTCATGTTATGGATAGGACCCAGGGATGCTGCTCAACATCCTACAGTGTACAGGATTACCCACCCACAACAAAGAATTACCCAGCCCCAAATGTCAGTCCTAGAAGAGGATCTAGAGAAGAGGGGGGATAAACAAAACCTGTTTGCTTCCTACAGAGAGGCACTATCCTCTGTCTCTCTGGCTGCTGTCACAGCACAGAGAGTCAGAGCTCAGTTTCAGGCAAACAGGAATTCCTGATGGGGTTGTACCTGGTGGGTTCCTTTCCCTTCCTTCTACGGTACAAATTAGGTTCTGTGAGAGCTGCCTGCGGTCTATCTCAAGCTCTCTTGCTCCAAATTCAGATCTCAGGACCCTGCCTAGTCATAATTCCGATGAAGGAAACGAAAACTTGTCCCCTCCTTGAAACATACAGAGACTTCTGAAAGCAGGGGCAATGGACCTTTGAAATGAGACCCTAAAGAATACAGTTTTGATCGAAAAGAATGCTTTGTTCACACACACACCCCCTTTCCATACTTTTCACTTGTTGACGTCTGCCTCCCTGACACTTTGGACCCACCATGACTGTATTACATTTTGTTATAGAAAACTCAATTTTTGAGCTCTGAGCATTCAAGAGAATGATTAAATGCACATTTCCTATACTGTTGTCTGCCTGGTTTGTCAAAGAAAGTGAGCATAGGGAAGATGGATAAAAAGCCATGGATCAAGTTCTAAAGATTGGCACCTAGCACATAACAGGCCTTCAATAAATGTTTGTTGAATGAAGAGATAAATGAATAGGAGTGGCTGGGCCTAGTTTCTGAAGGAAACTCCATAGATTTTGCCAAGCCTGCCATGTGTCCATCTGGGAAAGGTCTCAGTGGCTTGAGGCAGATAACATTTGGGAGAATACATATAGGTTGACAAACCCATTGCTCTAGTGTCAAAAAATCTGATGTTTACTATTCGGGAATTGTCAAATTCTCAAATCTTAGAGGTGAAGGACCTCAAAATCATCTTGCCTAGTCCTTTCACTTTTCAGATGAAAACCCAGAGGCCCAGGGTGAAGTGTGTGTCATGGCCTCAGGTTATGTGACTTGCCAAAAATTGCACTGATAGTTGGTAGAGGGATAAAAATCTATAGAAAATTTAATTGTCAAAGGACAAATTCTCGGGGACTTTCAGAACAACTCTTCCCTGCTGTATTTCCAGCTTGGTCCTAATTGGCCTTTTACAAGAAGGGACCAATGCTGAACCAAATTGAAAAAGCAAACTGTGAGAGCATAAACATTCCCAACCCAGGTTAATTGTTTGGCCTTGTCCATCAGCACACGGCAGATGCATTAGACAACAGTATTGTATCAGCTAAAGTGAAAGAACCAGAATATGATGCACACCACAAACATTTGGGGAAGCTCAAACCTGGATGCCAAAGGCTAAAAAGTTTCATAAATGTTACACATTTGACCGAACAAGTCAAATTTCAAGGTGCAGTATCAGCTCCCAGCTATCCCCCCCCAGGTTGTCTGAAGATTTGTTTTCGGTGCACAGTGACCTCAATCTGTGCATTATTAATTGGGGGAAAGGGTGTGCACGGTTCACTATTGCATAATAAAGCTTCTGCTTGATGGCATATGTGGTATGCTTCGGTTCTGTTGATGAAACAGAATTCCCAATCTCCCTCCGGCTGGTGAAGTCTCCACACATCCAACTGGCTGTTCTAACCCAGACTGTCTTACCATGTGCCTGAGCTCCTGCTCCTTCTGACTTTGTCCTATTTCCTCTTTCATGTCAGTCATCTCCAGGAGTTTCAGTATGAAAACCATGAATGAGAATTAACTGTCACAAAAATAGAGCCTTAGCTATGCTCTCTCCTGTCTTTCTTTAAATTCTACCTACCCTCCAGCAAAAATTCTTTCCCCATGAAGCTGTTTCTGAGCAGTTCTACATAACATGATTTTACTCGTCTTTGGTCTATGCATGCAATTTAGCATGGTTTTCACTGCTGTGTACTTGGACTCCCTTGAAGATGATGACAAAATAAGGATGGGGGTCCAGGCAGGCAGCCCTTGGAAGTCTACTCTTAGAAGAGGGTCAAACAGATACACCCAGGAAGCCTTGTTTCCTGATGGCGTTTGCTGGGACAAAGCAGTTAAATTGCAGCCTAGGAGGGGGCTCTGCACTTACCACTACAGGAGCCCCTGTGTCTACTGAAAGGTCTGGCTCCCCCAGAAAATGATATGTCTGTGGCTTCTCAAAGTCATAACTTGACCTTCAGCATTACCTTGTCTCTTCAGTTCAAATCTAAACATCCTGCCTAAGGAGTGTCCTTAGCATTTTCAGTCAGAAGATCCCTTACCCAAAACTCTAAACAACATTTCAAATAAGAACTTTATGAATATCTCCCTTCTTTAGAAGAAGCCAAAAGTGATGCTCAGTTAATCTAGCCTGTGAGCAGTTCATAGCAGAGTGAGAGCATTTCCCTTCTCTTTGCCCTCTATATTTGCAGTTACCAAATGTTATTTGTAACTACTTATGTGTCATTCTAGAGAGAACGATTTAGGTTTTGACAGATACAATTCCAGGACCTTATGGTACGTAATATGACTTTGATGAGTTGGTTCAGGTAGCCATATAGGACTCCAGTGGTGGGTCCAGGCCTCACACGTAGGGTAGGTGAGACTAGAAGTATGACCGGGTTACAGCATACAGAGAACAGCTTCTATTGAGAGGCAGTGGTGCCCCAGAAGAAGCCAAGTCACAGCCTGCTAAATGAGGACCTAGGAGAAAAATAATAATTGTCTTCAGTTTCCTCTCCCTTCCCTTTTATCCATTTTCTCCCACATGGCCCAATCAACGCTCCTCTAGGCCCTGAATACTCTCTGTGTTTCCACCATTCTTTCCATTAACTGCCCCACCTCCCACTGCCCAAGAAAGAAAATGCTTCCTGGCACCTAGCTACACATGAGAAGGTAATTTATGGACTACCTTTTTCATTCGCTTAATGTCTTGCCCTCCCATGAAGGCAAGTCCTTACTTTATTGAAATAAAGCTGTGAGTGAAAATATCAAACAAAAATATTAAACTACTGAGAGATACTTGGGATATCAAAGTGTAGACCAGTGATTCTCAGCAGGGAAGTCTGGGGGCAGGGGGTAGTGGGGCTTTTTAACAATACAGACATCACTACCTCCTTCCCATCACTGCAGTGAGGAATCACTGTGTGACATGAGACAGATTTGAAGAGAATATGTTACCTTTATACACAGGGGACTATTGTGGAAGTCTTGAGGTCAACTGAGGCAAATAGGTACCTTTAGAGAAGGAAAGGAAATCGAGCGCCTCCTATGTGTCAAATGTCAGACTAGGTCTTTTTTCTCATTCAAGCCTTATCCTATATGGTGGGTATCACCTTGCCCCATCACCATCACCATCACCATTTTACAGAGGAGAAAACAGGTCCTGAGAGGTTAAGTAACTTATTTAAGATCACACAGCCAACAGGTTGAACCAGAATTCAAGCTCAAATCTATCATCACAACCCATACTATTTCTGAAAGAGTCTGGTCATGTGTAAAAGCGCTATCAGAGGCTTAAAATATTATATAAATATTGGCCATCATGTAATTATATGTATTAAAATACAAGGAGTCCTTGGGAGTGTTCAGCTTCGTTGCTCCTGCGGGTTTGCAGCTATCTGTGAGGACGGCTCTTCTCCCTGGAGGAGACTGCAATACTGCCTCAGTTACACTTGGGGCCCTTTCCCACCGCAGCCTCTCCCTGGGTCACTGAGGGGCTGCCAGTGGAATCGCAAGCCTCTCCCACCGGCTCTGACGACACCACCTTGCTGTGTTCCCAACAGTCCTTCCAGGACTACCTCTGAGACTTCAGAAGAGGACTGTGATCTGCTGAAGTGAAGCCTTTTCCAGTTGATCCAAAATGTCTTCTGAGACCAGTTTATACGGTCATTCTTGTCCAACCTCAAGTACACCTGGAAAGAACGCATTTAATTACTATAACTTCTCCCCTGGATCCACTAATGTTGAGCACTGGATCACACATGACCCCTTCTCCTCTGTCATGACCAACCGTACTGCTTTTATGTAATCAAATCTATCAGTTTTTCCACTTTTGTTTCTTCTTTTAGTACTTCTGTTTATGTATGTTTAAATATAAACTTCTGCACCCCTGGATTAGGTCAAGCTATTCATCTTTACATTATAATATTTCCATGTTTCTTTTTTAACATTTAAAACTTTACTCCAGGGGTGCCTGGGTGGCTCAGTCGGTTAAGCATCTGCCTTCGGCTCAGGTCATGATCTCAGGGTCCTGGGATCGAGTCCCTCGTGGAGCTCCCTGCTCAGTGGGAAGCCTGCTTCTCCCTCTCCCTCTCCCTCTGCCGCTCCCTGTGCTTGCGCTCGCTCTCTGTCAATAAATAAATATTTTAAAAAATAAATAAATAAAACTTTACTCCATCTTAATTTTTGGTATAATCTGTGAGGTAAGGGAGTTAACCACTGTTTTTTCAAATTATTCTCCAATACTATTTATGAATTAATCCTTACCTCCACTAACTTTTTCAAATATTACATTGCATGTTTCTATATATACTTGTGTCTGTTCCTGAACTTTTGATAACCTTTGAGACCTACCATTTTAACAAGTCTATACAGGAAAGGAAAAAGAATAGTTATATGCAAATACAGCTTTCCCAGCTATTCCCTGGAGATGGGTAAGAAAGAGACCGTAACAGGGGGGAAAAATCAGAAATGAATAGTGAATGATCAGAAGGGACTTATCAGTTCAATAAATAAACCCTTGTAAGAATTTGCCCTGGTGTAAAGGAAGGTGTTACTATTCTCCCTTAATGTAGTGAGCAAGGAGGAAGCATAATCAGGATAGAGATACACCTGTCAGAAAAATGCTTGGCTCCATTTAATTCCTCTCCCCACCTCACCCATTTATGAGCCAAAGTATTCTACTTACTTACCTACCTTCAGGGTCAGGCCTGGGCATAGTCTGAGCAGAGTTCCTGCTGTGGGCAAAAATCATACTGGGAGTCCCTGTCTCAATAGGACCTACCCCATTTGGTAACTGCAACTATTAAAGAGATAATTCATGAAAAGCAGTTACTACATTGCCTGGCTGTACGAGTTTGCTAGAAAACTGACATAACAAATACCACAGACTTGGGGGCTTACACAACAGAAATTAATTTCCTCACAGTTCTGAGGGCTGGCAATCCAAGATCAAAGTGTCGCTGGTTTCGTTTCTCCTGAGGCCCATCTTCATGGCTTGCAGATGGCACCTTCTCGCTGTGTGAAAGGCACTAGCCTTTTCTCAGTACACGTGCATCCCTGGTGTCTCTCCCTCTTCTTATAAGGACCAGTCATATTGGGTTAGGGCCCATTCATATGACTTCATTTAACCTTAATTATCTCTTTAAAGGCCCTATCTCCAAAGAGTCACATTCCGAGGTATACTGGGGGTTAGGACTTCAACGTACGAATTGGGGTGAGGGTACACAATTCACACAATAACACTGGCATATATGAAGGAACTAATAAAAACAAGCTATTCTTAAGTACATGTGTTGGGCACGGCAAATAAACATCGATGCAACCGTAACGGGAAATAGATGAACAACTTCGCTTTTTCTTCCTTTCTGACCAAGAATAGATGTCCAATGCTTGAAACAGCTGGGACACAACAGAAAGCCTTGTGCAAATAGCTACCTATTCCAACCAGGTCAGAGGATACTTGAAGGCTAGAGCACAATGGCTCAGCAGGTGGATGCTGCTAAGGGAACTGAATTGGCTAATGGCCTCCCCAAAACTATAGGTTACTATTTTAAATGTTACAAAAGACCGTAGAGCATGAAAAGATGAAAAATAAAACCAGCGTGGGTCCAACCTTCAAAGGAGGAGAACTGAGTGATAGGGGCAGTTTGGCTGCATGAGACTAAACTAAACTGCTGAGTACTAAGCTGTCTGGGGGCTAGGCGAGATCACAATCTTTTCTGTCCTGGGGCTCTCAGGACAGAAAATAGCCTTTTCCTTTTTTCTTTCCTTTTCACTAAAATCCTTTTTGCAGTCCTTGAAGATGGAAAACGGCTGTGTGCTGGCCAAAATCATGCAAAAGGGACACAAACACACTTACCCCTAGTGCTACATAATGTAAATGTAAAAGAGGGCTTATTTGGGGCAAAACCTCCCAAGCAGATTTGAAGGAGCAGGGCGAGCCTCTGCGCTTCTTTAAGAGCGGCATGCTTAGGCAGGGCATAGCTGCACGAGACCCAGCAGGGCCAAGTGTTCAAGTAGAGAGTAGTCACCCACCGCCATTACAGTGCCAAGTGACCCTGCCCCCACCAATGCTCTGTGTATTTGTGGAAAAAGAACAGTAGGTAACTATAATGCCATGGAAGCCCCCAATTGAGGAAAGGCCTTGTTAAAAAGGGGATCACCCAAAGCTCAAGAGCTAGTATTTCTTTTTAAGATTTATTTATTTATTTTTATTCTGAGAGAGAGAGAGAGAGAGAGAGAGACACTGAGCATGGGGGGAGGGGCAAAGGGAGAGAGAGTGTTAAGCCGACTCCACATAGAGCGCAGAGCCTGACATGTGGCTCGATCTCAGGACCCTGAGATCGCGACCTGAGCCGGAACCAAGGTCAGCTGCTTAACCGACTGCACCATCCAGGTGCCCCTGCCGGAGCTAGTATTATGTCATTCTCCGCCCAAGGGCTTTCAGGGCCCTCCAGATGCACATCTACTCAGTCAAGGAAAAGGAATATGTACCAGCCATTGTAGGGAGGACAATCCTCGCTACATATAGATGTCATTGGACTACTTGTCAGTTGAAATGGCAGCACCAAGAGGGACTGATTTTCTTTAAGAGCTCTTCTATAGGTGTGGTCTTTAAGAGCCAGGACTCTGCAGGACTCTTATTTTTTGCATTAGGGCCCAAATTGTGATTGAAAAACAAACAAACCACAAACAAACAAACAAAAACAAGAAAACCCTCTGGAGTTACACTGCCAGAAAGGACCATGAACATGGGCTCTCTAAATTTCTTTGTGTCATCTGAAGACCACCAACAGCCTCTTATCCCCAGGGCACAGACAGCCCTCTGAGTTCACTGAGGGATGAAGTCTTTTCTTTTGACTTTCTGCTTCATGTGCTCAGTTGCTCCCTGGACAAATGGTGGTCCAAATTTTATCATTAACGCTATGAAAATAGTAAAAATGTCTCAAACATCTATTGTAGAGCAGATGTAATTTACACCAAAGGAAGAGGGTCACTTTAGTCAAAAGATTGCAGACATTTTTGGTAGTTATCAAACAAACAAAAATCTGATGATTCTCAAATTTTTATCTCCAGCTTTCATCACTCTCTCCCAATCCAGACACATTCCCAACTATTGACCAGGCACCTCTATCCGAAGCTACCTTATTCTAAACACATCCAAAACAAGCTCATTTTTGTGGGTTATACTATCTACTTAAGTCATCCACGTTAGAGCTTTCAGTCTTTGAAAACTTTGACCCCTAACTCCTAATTAACTGGTCATCAATTTTTATCAATTATACTGCCAAAATGCCTCTATATCCTTATTGTTCCACTGTTCTTTATCCTTACTGTTCCTTAGTTCAGTATTTTCTCTCAAGTGAACAATTGCCCAACCTCTAATCTTTCTGCCTCCAGTTTCATTTTGATTTTTGATCTGAGAACCATCCCTTTGAGACATGGTGGATGGGAATACAAGCTTGACCTCTTCCGAACAGGAGGAAAAAAGCAAGAATTCCTTAGGTCCAACTCACAATAGAAGAGTGACAGAACTGAGAAACAGAGGAACAAGTCTTTCCCCGTCAATGTGGCATGATGCTGTGGTTTGATCCAATGATTGTGGCAGAGTTCTATGCATTTTCTTGAGAGGAGATGGGAAGGAGATGTTTTTGATGGAAGATGGGAAGACAGAGGGAAAATGGCTACTCAACTGGGGGGGTTAAATTAGCCAAGAATCTATTAGGACTCAAGATAGGTGATCCTTAGTTTTCCTTAAGTAATATGCAAAAGAACTTGGGTATGTACACACTCTAAAAATTACAGGCAAATTTTAATTTTTAGAGAAAACAATTACTCCTAAATCTACCACCCTGATAATGACTATCAAATCTATACATATCCTTCTAGCCTCTTCCCACTGCATAAGTATTTTACATAGCTGCAATCACAGCCTTTGTCTTGGGTAAATATATAGAATTATATACCTAAAGATGTGCTAAGTTAGAAAAACAATTGACCTGGGGCGCCTGGCTGGCTCAGTCGGAAGAGCATGCCACTCTTGATCTCAGGGTCGTGAGTTCAAGTCCCACGTTGGGTTTAGAGTTACTAAAATAAATAAACCTAAAAAAAAAAAAAAAAAAAGGAAAACAATTGACATTACCTCATCTCATGCATTTCACTTGAGGACTTTTCAATCTGGCGTATATCATTCATTAGAGAGTAGCTCCTAATGGTGAAGGGTGACGTTGGAGCCTGGTTGTACCTACACAATTTTACACAAAAGGAAGGGTGCCAAATTTGGTAAAGTTCTAGCCATTTAATATGAGTGGACCTCAGATATGGGGAAAATGCCTAAAGTCTAGGAAATAAACAAGAGGATCTCTTACCTTCATAGCACATTCTGGCACTTAACTAGCAGCATCCTTAAAATGGGGTTAATAATACCTGCTTTCCAGGGCTTTTGTGAGGAATAAAGTATGTGAAATTACATTGTAAACTATTAAAAAATGATACAAATTTAAGGAAAAACTATTAGTATCACTCCTAAGTCTGTATCTCTCGCTAAACTGCAAATTCCTTAAGAAACAACACCCTTACTTCCTATCTTTGTATCTCCCCACTCCACCCCCCAGAATGCTATAATATAGAAGCAGAAACCGAGCTCTTTTGGAGCCGAGAAAAACAATTTTTCCCAGAATTGTCAGGGGCATCTCACCAAGAGTTTTACAGGGGTAATAATAGGGACCCGGGAGCTATTTTTAATATTATGAAAGTCTAACCTGATATTATACTGTTATCAGCAGTAAAGCTTTACAAGCTAAAAAAAAAATCAGTGTTTTCCTTAATTTTTCTTGTTTTCCCTTATAAATGGAATTATATAAAACAAATATGCATCTCATAGAAAAATTAATTGTTGCTTTATTTAATAAATATCGTGTGAGGCCCTGTGGTAACTGCCAAGGAAAAAAAGATGAATAAAAGAAGCCGTAATCCTTGCCTTTATGGAACTCACAATCCAGTGAGGACAGACAAGTTCAATGTGCAAGTATAATATTATATGACAAGGGCAATAATAAGGACAATCACAATAAAGGGAATATATGCAGGACTGTTAACCTAGACTTAAGTGGGGCTGGGTGGTCACGAAAGGCTTCCTGGAGGAAGTAAAACCTGAAAAGACTTCTGGGAGTTATCCAGGCAAACGCTGGGTATAAAGGAAGAAAAGGAGGCCGCACAGTATGTCCAGACAGAGGGAGCAATATATGCACAAGATTAAAGGTGACAGAAAACATGTCACCAAGAAATTATAGTTCAACAGGGCCCCAATGTAGAGTCAGGGTATAGGAGTAGATAAAGAGAAAGATGGCATTTTACCCCTACTTTTATTTTGAAAATGTTCACACCTAGAAAACACTTGAAAAAATAGTGTAATGAATACCTATATACTTTGACCTAAATAATCCAGGGAGTGGTGGGGAGGGTTGGTGGGGAGAGGAAGAGATAGGATGAATGAATGAATGAATGAATGAGGCAAAATATTAATAATTGGTGATCAACTGATGGTAGAGATTTCTAACACTCTTCTGATGCTCCCTCTCCCCCAATCTGTAAATGTAAATCTTTCTACAGCTTCCCTCTATTTTTTCCTCCTCTCCCTACTTGGGAAACTTTGAAGATTAACTGGTCATAAAAACATTCTGCTGTAATGTGAGGTGACTGTTACTGTATATTGTCTCTGTTCCTTTCTGGTCTATGTTACTTTTAGGCTCTCTCTAAAGCTGCAGGAATTTCTTGTCCAGATAAACCAGTATTTCTCAGTGTGTTTCATAACCAAGCTCCTAAGGAACACTTTCAGACTTTTTTTTCTAATTGCCTCTTCGGGAAACTTTAATATGCAGATATACTGTATATTTGGCTTTATAATGTGTGTGTGTGTGTTATATACATATGTATCATACATATTATGTATAAGTAATATATATGCTTTATACTTAAAAGAGTAAAATTTGGGGGGAACTTAGGTGGCTCAGTTGGTTAAGTATCTGGCAAGTGTCTTGGTTTTGGCTCAGGTCATGATCTCAGAGTCTCGAGATCAAGCCCTGCGTTGGGCTCTGTGCTCAATGGTGAGTCTGCTTGAGCTTCTCTTTCTCCCTGTGCCCCTGTCCCACCCCTCCCCCACTCTCTCTAAGATAAATAAATAAATCTTTAAAAAAAACAAAAAGGAGTAAGATATTTTCGTACTCCGAGAACCAATTTTTGCCCACTTGTGGGCAATATCACTCCCACTGAGAATGCATGAGATAAACTGATCTAACATAAAGAGGAATAAATCAGATTATAATAGAATGAACTCCCATTCCAACTAGTTTTTATAAACAATATTAATGTATTAGTCACTTATATAAAGTAAAGTAAGATAAATTCAAAAATTTCTAACAAAAAATAAGTTAATTCCTAAGGCTTTGTGTCAGATCTTCTACAAAAAACTTTTTATTATAAGCCACTTGGCCATAGACACCGTATTTAATATGCTCCAGCAAACCTAGTGCAGTGATAAAGGACTTAATTCACCAACTGTCACCTTCCTGACAAAATGAATACCGTAAGTCTCTTTTGGGAAAAGTAGGGGAGGACCACAGCAATCTCAAGTAGCTTGGGGGCAACAGAGAGGAACCAACCCAAAGCAGACAAGTCCTAGAGAAGGAGAATGCTCTTTATAGGAGGCAGCAAAACTTAGGCAGGTGTTGGAACGAGAAGGTTGTTTTGAAGATAAACTACCAACAACAGCGCTGTTCTGTAGAAATTTAATGTAAGCAGTGTATACAATTTTATTTTAGAAGCCACATTACAAAAGTAAAAAGGAATGAGTAAAAATAATTTTAATAATAGATTTTATTTAATAGAATTTTATTAAAATATTATCACTTTTAGATAAATAAACTGTAGTAGATTCACATATTGGAATAGCATCCAGTGCAAAAAAGAAATAAGCTATTGAACCATGAAAAAATGTGAAGGAATCTTAAATGTCTATTACTAAGTGAAAGAAGCCAATCTGAAAAGGCTACATACTGTATGATTCCAGCGATATGACATTCTGGAAAGGACAAGATGATAGACAATAAAAAGATCAGGGGTTGCCAGGAGTTTGAGGAGAGGAAGAGGTGAGTAAGTAAAGCACCGGGGATTTTTAGGACAGTGAAACTACTCTGTGTGATACTATAATGATGGATACGTGTCATTATACATTTGTCAAAACCTATAGAATGTACAACACCAAGAGTGACCCTTAATGAAAACTATGGACTTGGGTGATAATGACGTATCAATATTGGTTCAGTTAGGGCGCCTGGGTGGCTCAGTTGGTTAAGCGACTGCCTTCGGCTCAGGTCATGATCCTGGAGTCCCTGGATCGAGTCCCGCATCGGGCTCCCTGCTCGGCAGGGAGCCTGCTTCTCCCTCTGACCCTCCCCCCTCTCATGTGCTCTGT